>NC_056748.1:829828580-829983580 GCF_019279795.1 Protopterus annectens | reverse complement strand
CTAAAACATAACATACCAATGATCCGAAAACATAAACCACCAGCCTACAGCATAAGAAGGTCTTGAAGCAAATGTTATTCTTTTATCTAAGATTTCTGAAGATAATAAAAAATTTCATCCAATCTCATAGTAATCAGAGACTCAAGAAATTGAAGGCCCAACACAGATTTCAGCATAACCTGCTACAAAAGCGGCACATACTTTTTTTTTCTAAATGGAAGTCTTGTAATCTCAGTGTCTTGAAAATGTCCATCTCTGACGCTAGAAGTATCTTCAAAGCCTATAACTGAAAAGCACAGCCTTTGTGATCAATAGCAAAACAGCTGTTTCTGGGGCACATTTTAGAAGAAGCATTTCATAATTTTTGCAGTCATATGTGAAGACCAGTGACAGTTGGTGACTTCAAAGCAAAGGGTGGTGAGGCTGCAGGGAGCAAATGAAGGGGTGGCTGCTAATTGGAATGGTGTGGGCTGTATTACAACAGGTCATTGACCAGCACCTGCAATCAAACAACAGATGGTGTCAGTCCCTTTCATCCACAGAGTACCTCAGTACCTACTCACTGTAGCTACTTTATGGACTATATGCACCTCAGGTGTCTAACTGCATCCAACAAGGCCAGCCTTAGGTGAAGTGTAGCAGGAGACAAATGATTCCATGCCCCCCATTGCACACTGGTCCCTCTTGTACCTCCACAGTGTCCCTGTCTTGTTTTCCAACCATCCTGGAACCAGACAATCCAGGCAGATTACATATTTCTTGATTTTTTTTAACAGTTTGTCTTACGTTTTACCTTTTTCTTCCATCTTTTTAACACACCCTAACATGCCAAGACTCTACTGCAATATGTGTGGAGGAAGTAATTGAATTAAGCTGGGGTCTGGAACCACTGGGCACCCAGTAGTCATAATGTTCTAGATTTTCTGAGGTGCTGTTTTTTAGAGTTTTTTTTAACAAACTTCTGATTCAGTGATGACCTGAATGAAAATCATAAGTATTGAAAAAAATTCAGTTTTATTTATACTTTCAAGGAAAAATAAATTATTTCTAAAGCTTAATGTTCAAAGCTAACAAAACAGTAGTTCCCAATAAACTGAGATGACAAATGGGTGATGCTGTACATGCGTACTGGTTCTCACACAATTGTGGGGGTTTACTATTTTCTTCAATGTACTGTAATCTTGGAGTTGGTATATTTAGCAGGGGTTGGGGGGTGCAACAAAACATAAGAAAAAATACAAAACAGTCCTTGACTGTTGGGTGGTGGGCATAATCTAGGCAAGGCTTGCTACTGCACACCCGGTGGGGTACACACTTACAGCATTACCAACAAATGATTGTAATGATACATAAATCCTATATGAAAGGAGTATCCTGCTGCCTACTCCTCCAGAATAAAATAATTACCTACTGTGTTTCCCTCTGTTGTTAGACTGGGGTGAAAGTAAAAGCACAAATGGCCACTGGCATACAGTATACAGCTGAGGGTCTGGGGAAAGAAACTGGACCACCTGGATAAAACCCACAGAGACAGAAAGTAGACAAACTGTAAGAAGTAATCCCAGTGAAAAACACCTACAGAACCAAGCCCCGTGAGCTGGCAGTGTTACTCACTGTGCTACTGTGCAAATGATCAGTTGCTTACACGTTTTGCCAAGACCACCATAGACAGTCACTTACTCTGTATAATGCTGATGTTTGTGATGGGATGTTAAAAAAAGCATGGCCAACTTGTTTCATTTAGACATATTACAATCCCCCAACACACACACACACACACACACACACACACACACACACACACACACACACACACACACACACACACACACACACACACACACACACACACACACACACACATGCACGCATGCACACACACGCACACACACACACACACACACACACACACACACACACACACACACACACACACACAGTCATATTCATCACAGACAACTCCCCATACCCATGAATTAAAGCAACTTTATTGACAGTGGAATACACAGACTTCTCACTGTGTTAAAATAAAAGAGACACAGTAAAGGGTTCAGATGGGCAGCTGTGGTGGTGCAGCGGTTAGCATTGCCACCTCACAGCAAGAGGTTTTCTGGTTCGATCCTTGGCTGGGGTAACTTCTGTGCAGAGTCTGCATGTCCTCCCTGTGGTCGTGTGGGTTTCCTCCGGGTGCTCCGGTTTCCTCCCACATCCTAAAGACATGCTGCAGATGTGTGTGCCTTCTGTGGACGATTGGGCGTTGAGCTTGCAACTTGACACCGTAAAACTTCACTGCCAATCATGAGAGGACGGGTGATCTGCTGTGGCAACCCCTAACCAGGAAAAGCCGAAAGAAGAAGAAGTAAAGACTTCAGATAAAAGTACAGAATAATGATTCCTTAAATTGACCGAATGACAGCAGGGTTATTCAATTGTATTCAGCAACAGACCCCGTATCCAGCAATTAAAGCCAAATATATTGAATGTATAAACTTCAGCACCTCAGATATGAGATTGTATTGCAACGAAAAACAAAAAATGATCATAATAATTTATTTTAACCGATCTATGAACACTCACATATGCGTGCACACACACACACACACACACACACACACACACACACACACACACACACACACACACACACGTGACCATCGATTATAGTTGCCTTTTATGCATGTAAATGTACACTTCAGACATCTGACTGTAATCAAATGAACAAATACATAAATAACTGCCACACAGGAATATACCTCCTCAGCTCACAGCTGTCAGAATACAAAGTAACACTCCCTGCATGTACCTCACAGATTAAGAATCAAGCAAAAATCTAAAAAAAAATGGGGGGAAACAGAAATAGATATTGCCATTATAAAAGTATAACATTGCTAGAACATCAGGCTTTGAATAAGCATGCTTTTTTGAATGCTATTAAGCCTGAAACTCAAACATCTGTCTCAGTGATGTGCTAAAAAATACACACGTTACAAGAAACAGACCAAATATGATGCAAAATCAGAGACCTTTTATGACTACTAAGAGCATCTACGCCTCCCACACAAACATAAACACACACACACACACACACACACACACACACACACACACACACACACACACACGTGTGACCATTAATTGCAACCACTCATATGACTATGACTGTAAACATCAGTTTGTAATCAAATGGATGAATGAATAAATAAATGAATACCACACAAGAATGTGTCTTCTTGGCTCACTGATGTCAGAATACACTGTTCAAGCCACTGCCCTGGGTCACAGTACCTCTCAAACTACAGACAATGACATTTGGAACAAAGCCCTTAAAAAGTATGTACATCCAGCCAAAAGTCTGGACATCTAATTAGCATAAAATATGAATACCAAATAGAACAAGACTTCTTGCTTCCAGTTGGAATGTAGGATGCACTGAAAGACATTTAAAAACCAGAGTCACAAAAATTATGGCAAAATATAAGCATATTATAGAGACATTGTAAAATCTGTAGACATTAATGAAATGTATTTCAAAATTCTATAATGTGAGGTCATTTATTTCTGCTTCTGAAAAAGGGAAATGCAAAATGTGTGCTCCCTTTGTTTAAATCATTGGTATCACTGCATGCTGGTCATGTAGTATAGTTTTCTGTGTACTAGACAGCTTCAAAAATCATGTGTGATGCGATGGATTCAGAAAATCATATGAATGAATAAGCCTGAAAACAGTGACATGCCTTCAAAAATAAGTACATAGCGTGCAGGCGTAAATCAGGCCTGAAAATGCTGACATACCTCCAAAAGTAGGTACATTGTGTGCAGGGGTAAATCAGGCCTGAAAATAGTGACATACCTCCAAAAATAAGTACATTACGTGCAGGGGTAAATCAGGCCTGAAAATAGGAATTTTCCTACAAAATCGGGATAAAATATGTTTGGGGACAGAATTAGTTAAGAGATCTACGGGATACAGATGCTGTATGGAGAAAGTTCATTGAAATAAAGAAAGGGAACAAATAATAACTTTAAAAGAATTACCCACCCCCATTAATTAATCCGATAACTGACAAGAAAATGACTCAACTCAAATGTTTAACTGATATATGTAGACTCCTTTGTAAAACAGATTCAGGGGAAAATCAAACACTCAAAAAACAAATGGGGCAAAAATATGTTGCTAAAGACAATAAAATAATATTTGCTCTTTAAATTTCTCTACTTACCTTCTTATGGCTATAGTAAATCACGAGCCTTAAACGTTCACAGCTATCATTTCAGCATAGTTAGATGAAGTGGAAAGCCAGTTAGTTAATCCATGGCCTCAGCAAAACAGCACACACTGGTATCCAAACTAAGAATTCCCATATTGTGGACATATCTATAGTTCTGTATTTTGCCAGAAGGGAAAACAGCAGAAAGTAAGCTAACTCAAGAAAAATCTAGAATGGAGAGCAATTTATGTAAAGTATGTGAAACTTAATTTTTATACTCCTTAAGAAAATCAAGTTATAATCAGAAAACCCCAAAACAGTAATACAAAATGAAGGAACACTGAAGTTCAAACCAAGCAAACAGATCAGTAAA
Source organism: Protopterus annectens (assembly GCF_019279795.1). Taxonomy (NCBI): domain Eukaryota; kingdom Metazoa; phylum Chordata; order Ceratodontiformes; family Protopteridae; genus Protopterus; species Protopterus annectens. Next base: position 829,978,999 of record NC_056748.1, on the reverse strand, counting down.
GCAACAAATTTTATCAAAATTGTTACTTTTCAGGGGGTCTTAAAAGTGGTGACTGCCTTACAATGCGAGACCTGAGCATTCATAGGTTCATAGGCTGGTACTAGGCTATTGGGCCTAGGGCCTACACAAGCCTTGCCATAACAATCCCCTGGCTATTTCTTCCCACAATATTTACTTCCCTGGACCCCTGTCTAGCAGGGCAACTGATGTGATTCCCCGGGGTGAATTTCCTATCTCCCATCCAATCATCAAGGTTCTTTTTGAAGAGGGCCAAAGAGGCGCTCTGATTGATATGTATGGGCAGTCTATTCCAGAGTCTGAGGAGTCTCTGGGTCAGGAAACTATCCCACCAGCATGTTTTGTTCATTGTGATGACAACATTTTGATCCCTGGAGTGTGTGGCTCTGAGGGCTTGGGATTTCTTTAAGTGTAGTATGTCCGACAGCTCTGGGTTTGACATGGCCTTGTATGTTAAGCAGAGATCACCTCTGAGTAGACGATATGCGACAGAGTATAGCTGGAGTTTTTTTTAGACGATCAGCATAGGGCATCTGCTTTAGGCCTGTGATTCTTTTAGTGAGGTATTTCTGTGGCCTTTCCAGTTGTTGCAGATGTCTTGAGAGGTACATATCAAACGGGGCATTGTATTCGATAATGGGTCTAATGAGGGATGAGTGCAGTGGGACAATGACCTCATTTTTTCTGGATGAAAAGCCCTTAGTGATGAGGTGTGCCACACAGAAGGATTTCCTGACTGTTGTGGTGATGGGGTTATCGAAGGTGAGACCACTGTCCACCTGTGTCCCTAAGTCTCTTATCACACTTTCGGTGTTTAGTGTACTGCCACCTATGTGGTAATTCATGGGTACATGTTTTTTCCCAAAGAGGATAACTATACATTTCTTGGCATTGAGCTTGAGCCCATGGCTCTGGCACCAAGCATCTGTTTCTGTAAGGCCCTTTCGTAGAATATTCACATCATTTGGGGATTCAGTAATGGCTCCCAGTATGCAGCCATCTGCAAACTTTGTTAGCCAAAGTCCCTTAGTGTTAGCCTGTATTTTAGAGACGTCATTAATTTGAGAAGTGCAGCCTTATAAACATATTAAGTTTCCATATTTTCGCTCAGAGTGTACAATATAGCAGTCTCTTCAGACGGCACCATGAACAGCAGTAATTTTTTTAAAATTAAGACAAAATATTTTTGTATGCCCCCAAAACGGATATCTTATTCAGTATGCATAACTGCTTATTATATCACACAGAAGCATTTTTAACAAGTGTACTTAATGAGGCAGGTTTATAAACATTTAGGCCTAAGGTGCTAAAACCCACCAGTGTAATAGACATGCATTTAGTTTTTCCATTATACACTGACAAACTTCAGAAAATTTCCAGCACTAATCCCTCTATTTTAATAATTTATTCCGTCACAGTAACTCATTCATTCAATGGTCCATGCAGGCATTACTTTTTAAACAATTGTAATAAATACTAATGTAATATCTTCATTTGTACTTCTTTTCTACTTCATATTTCACTATTCCATCACCAAACATATTTTATCCACAAACGCTGCACTTTGTCTTCAACACAAGCAAACATTTGCCAATGAGTGACACTTATATGTATTATATATACTGCTTTTCTGTCTTTTAAACAGATTTATTAAATTATCACTTAAGACATAGGCAAACATACATTAACAGCAAAGAAAACATGTCATATTAACATTGTTCCATTCGCATTCACTGTACATCATGTTTTCTTTTTTTTTATAACTATTATCAGTCCAACATTACATAAATTGCTCAGTTCCTGACTTCCCTGAAATTTCATTCCTCCTCTTGTACATTATTCTGCATAGATTGATTCCATAATTTCCATTAATTTATATGTAATTTGCTCCTTCCCTTTTCTAAATATCTCTCTTCCACTTCTTTTATCTCTTATTACAACATTCTATACTTCAAATACAGTTGGTTTAGACTTTAATTTCCATTCTCTAATAATTTGTATTTTAGCTGCTAACACAATTAAACTTAACAAGGCCTTACTATGTCTAGGTAATTCAGATCCTGTGTCCCACCTCAAAAGATTCATTTCCTTAGTTACAGCCATTTGCTCACCCAATATTTCTGACAAACTACTCTATAGGAAATCCGGTAATTGTACTCCCAAAACATGTGTTCCCAGTTATCTCTTTCTTCCCCATCACACCTATATTTGCTGTCTACCTGAGGATGGAAACTTTTTTCAAGTCTGCTTGGAGTATAAAAATACCTATGCAAATACTTCCAAGCAAAAATCCTAACTCTTCTGGAATTTGTGTGTACTTGAGAGCCATACACATGTCCTCTCATTTTCCCTGGTAAATTGCTTTTCCAATCTCTTTTTCCAATCTTTTCTAATCTCTTCTGATTGATTATTGCAGTATCATGCAATATTTTATATGCAGTATATTTATCCATATTTAACATCAGCTTCCATTCTGCATTCAACTAAAAATCTACCAGACCAAGTCTTTCACTTATAATTCCGCTATCCCTTTCTCTTTGCCTATATACTGATATCAATCCCTTGTAGGGAAGGCAGTCTCTAGCCTTCAGTTCAAATGTCTTCTTACACTCACTCTACTCTATTACCTTTCCCTTTCTAGTTATTTGCTCCCAGTACCTTGGTTTCTTTGCCAGTTTTTTCTAGTAAATTCCAACCCCATCTTGCTTATTTTCTGTACCGCTTCTTTAAGTCATCCCTATTGGCAAAATCTCCTTTCTCCATTCTTGTGCTGGCTTACTTCTTAGAATACTTTTTATATGGCTGTTATTATTTTCCTTAAGGATCTTCATCCAATATCCCACTCTCTCCTTATTTCTTGAAATTCCCCTTGCTTTGTCATCTTTTTCCACTTTGAATTATAATCTTCTGCTTGTGTGTTATATATCAGCCTTAACTGTGTAGCTCTGAAATATCCCTCAAACCAGGTAATCCTAAACCACCTAGTTCTTTTGGAAAAATCAACTTATCCGACATAAAGTACAGTTTTGTACCTACCATAAATGTAGATGTTCGAAGATCCACATTGCTGCAGTCCTTACTTATGGGTAGTCCGCTGTCCTCGGTCAGCCCGAATACCAAAGTATTAGGCTGACGTCGGTCATGGGCGCCTAGATCTGACATCAGAGCGTCAGGGTATAAAGGCGCATGATCGACGTCATATCCTCAGTCTTTTCTTGCCCCAGATGTCAGAAGGCCAAACCAGAAAGGCCACAGCCAAAAACAGAATACCTCCCAAAAACATGCCCAACAACAACCATCACCTAAAGCATAGCACCAAGTCAAACTACAGTGGGGAAGGAGGGAGGGTAAATTGGACTGCAGCAATGTGGATCTTCGAACATCTACATTTATGGTAGGTACAAAACTGTACTATGTTCTTCATCTCACATTGCTGCAGTCCTTACTTATGGGTAGAATCCCAAAGCAACGGGAAAGGGAGGATGGTAAAAATCATAAAGCATTAGGGGCCGCTAAAATGCCCTGTAAAATTGCAGTGGCAAATCCAGCCCTTGACTTAGAATAAAGAGGAAGGTGGTAATGTTTAGAAAAGGTATGCACTGAACTCCAAGAAGCTGCCTCCAAAATGTCTTTTGTAGCTACCCCCCTTAGAAAGGCCGTAGAAGTAGCAGTAGCCCTAGTGGAATGAGGCCTGATTCCAGCAGGAATCTCCTTACCATGATGGGAATAACAGAAAGAAATACAAAACCCAATCCATTTAGAAATAGTTTGTTTTGAAACAGGTTTACCCTGTGAACCCAAAGCAAAAGAAACAAACAATTGCTGAGACTGTCTGAACTCCTTGGTTCTGCTCAAATAAAAACGCAACTGCCTGTGAATATCCAAAGTATGCAAAAGTTTCTCCCCTTTATTTTGGGGGTTTGCATAAAAAGTAGGCAAATGAATAGTTTGATTTAAGGCCACACTAGAAACCACTTTAGGCATAAAGGAAGGATTAGTACGTAAAGATACCCTATCCTTATGAAAAATCAGGAAAGGCTCCACTGCCATGAGGGCCTGTAATTCAGAAACCCTTCTTGCAGAGGTAAAGGCCAACAAAAAAGCAGTTTCCATGACAAATACTTTAACTCGGCAGTAGCTGCAGGTTCAAAAGGTTGTAGAGTAAGTTTTTTCCAACACAAAATTGAGATCCCAAGCAGGAGTAGGAGCTCTACGTGGGGGTCTTATATTCTTTGCCCCTCTAAGAAATTGCTTAAACCAAGGATGAGAGAATAAAGGAGGGTCACAATCATAGTGAGCAGAAATGGCTGCAGCATGAACCTTTATTGAGGAGAAAGACAAACCCTTGTCCAATAGCTCAGTAAGATATTGAAGAGCAACACTTAAATCAGGTTTGGAGACATCAAGGTCCTTTCCTTTGCTGCAAATAAAAATTCTCCTCCATTTATCCGCGTAAACTTTCCTGGTACTAGGCCTCCTGGCCTCCAAAATAACATTCAAAACTTGTTGTGGAAGCTGAGACCTTCCAGAGTCTAAAACAGAATATGCCAGGCTGTTAGATGCAGAGACTGAATCTTGACATTGAGGAAGTGACTGTCCTCTTGTGACAAAAGGTGCGGAATCAAAGGCAGAGGCCATGGAGGTTCTCGTACTAAACTCCTCAGTAGTGGGTACCAGTGTTGTCGAGGCCAATCCGGTGCTATCAAGATCATGGTTGGCTTGTCTTGTCTGGCCTTCAAAAGTACCTTGGGAAGAAGAGGCAGAGGTGGAAAGGCATATACATGCAGATTGTTCTAACTGAATGATAGAGCGTCCACCTTCCAAGCTGTGTGATGAAACATTTTTGTGCAAAACTTTGGCAACTGGTAATTTAGTGGAGAAGCGAACAGATCTATGTCTGGAGTTCCCCATAACACTGTCAACTGTTGAAATACATGAGGATCCAATTTCCACTCGTGAGGATCCACTATTTGTCTGCTCAATACATCTGCTAAGGAGTTCTGTGCTCCTGGAAGAAACCTTGCCTGAAGATTGAGGTGTAGATTGAGAGCAGTTTCCCACAGAATCATCGCTTGCCTGCAAAGAGGGTAAGAATGGGTTCCCCCCTACTTGTTGATGTACCACATGACAGTAGTGTTGTCTGTTTGAATCAATACCTGCCCTGGGTGAAGTAAATATTTGAAAGCCATCAATGCAAACTGGACTGCTAACATTTCCTTCAAGTTGATATGCAAATGTTGGAGTTTGACAGGCCACGTGTTTTGCACCCATTTTCCATTGAGGTGTGCTCCCCAAGCCTTGTCCGAGGCATCCGTCGTTAGAATCTGACTCGCCTCTGGCCGGGTCACAGAGAGTCCCTTGTTTAGGTGACATTCCTGAGCCCACCACAAAAACTCCTTCTGAATGCAAGGTATTATCTGAATGACAGTGTCTAGATCTTGGCAGTGCTGTGTCCACACATTTTTGAGATACCATTGAAGCTTCCTCATATGCAATTTGGCATTGGGAAACACCAGAATACAAGATGCCATGAACCCCAAGGCTTGAAGGACTGTCCTTGCAGTCAGCCTGGACCGTAGAGACATTTGCTGGAAATAAAGAGAAAGGCTTCTTTGTTTGTCCGGGGTCAAAAAAGCCATCTGGGAAGCTGTATTCAGTCTCACACCCAGAAAGCACATGTCCTGAGAGGGTACTAGACTGGACTTTGTTTCGTTCACAGAATACCCTAGGCATCTTAACACTGCCATCACATACTGTAGATGATGAAGAAGTTCGTCCTTTTCTTGTGCAATAATCAGGCAGTCGTCCAAATAAGGATAAATCTGTATTCCTCTTAGTCTGAAAAATGCTATCACTGGAGCCAGAACCTTTGTGAACACTCTGGGCGCAGTAGATAAGCCAAAGGGCAATGCAGAGAACGCAGGTACCTCCTGCAACTGGGCCTGATAGGAACATGAAGGTAAGCCTCTTTGAGATCCAGAGTAACCATCCAGTGATCTTTTCCCAACAGAGGTAAAAGTGGTTGTAAAGTCAGCATCTTGAACTTTGGAATGTCCAGGTAAGTGTTGAGGATAGATAAATCCAAAATTGGTCTCCACGCGTTCCCTTTCTTTGGAACTAGAAACAGGCGAGAATAAAATCCTAGGCCCACTTCTGACAGAGGAACTGGCTGTATAGCTCCTATGTGAAGAAGTGAAGAAATTTGTCTGTGAGCCTCTATCCTTTGCCGAGGAGGGACGTCTGGCATGCCTTTAAAAGGAGGCATGGTGTGGAAATAGAACTTGTAACCTCGGTTTATAATGTCCAATACCCATTTGTCCTGGGTGACTAAATGCCAATTTTGCTTGAAAAGAGCCAACTTTCCTCCCAAAGGAGCTGCCCGGCAAGAAGAATCTGGCAGCTGAAAATGCAGGTCATTGGGCCTGTTTACGAAAGGACTGGCCCCTGCCCTCACCAGCAGATTGAGCAGGCGAACTCCATTGTCTCGGCCTGAAGGTACTCTGAGCTCTGCCCCTACCAAGCCTAGATCCACCCCTAGACTGAGAATCAGAAGTAGGGTACGTCCACCCCTTAGTAGGCCAATTTCTACTAAACTTTGGAGGTTGTACCTGCAAAAAATCTTTAACAGTCTGCATAGACTTAGCCTTGTCTTCCATTTTCTTTAAGACTGACTCCACAGGAGGACCAAACAAAACTTCAGACTGTAAAGGGGCATCCAGAATTCTAGACTTAACATGCTCAGACCAATTCTGATCCTTAAGCCAGGCGTGCCTACGAATAACTGAACTAGTGGCAGCCACCCTAGAAGAAGCCTGTAAAGCATCAAAACCACATTGCAAAGAGTGCTTACCCACCTGTTCAGAAACATGCACTAAATCCTGCAATTCTTTACACTCTATGCCCTCTGCCAAAGCATCCACTTTAGCTCTTAGCTGAGAAAGGAGGAAATTCTGATACTTCAACCTATGAAACTGGCAGTTCAAAGCTCTCATTGCTAAAGTAGAAGAGGTATACACCTTCTTACCCCATCTATCCAAAGCTCTAGCTTCCTTATCCAGAGGAACCGGATTCTTAACAACAGAGGCTCTAACACCCTTAGGCCCCTGACTAATAGTTTCTGGGTCCGCCCTAGGACTCTTATACAGATATTTATGAGCCTCAGGCACCCTGTAATACCTATCCGGTCTGTGGTAAAAACAAGAACTCCCTAAGCCTCTTCCGTGAATCAGAGTAATCCTGTTCCTCCCACTTAAAATGCTCCCTCATGGAATGCAGAGTTTCTGAAAATGAAAAATCCTCTGGAGGAGAAGCAGAAGGAGTGGAATCCTCTGCATCAGAATCAGAATAAGGAGGGAAATCTTGAATGTCTTCAGCAGAAGACTCTGAATCATCTGAGGCCTGCTCCAAACTTTCCAACTCTGGCTCCATCCTGGGCCTCTTATTTGGAGGGAATAGAACCTCTAATTAAAGTAATCAAATCCTCTGCCATTTTAAGCATGTGCTTTTAGGCACAGACCCTGAAGAACCAGAACTGACACCAGAGGAAGGCAAAACAGACCTGCCCTTAGAAGGAGCCTTAGAAACAGTAGCAGAAGGCCTAACCACCTTAGGCATAGAAGGGAGAATAGTAACCTGAGAGGCCCCTTCAGCCTGACCTGCCTCCTGAGAGGCCACATCTTGTAAAATCAAAGTTTCCCCCTGGGACTCAACAGAAACTTCAGCCGGATCCACCTGTTCAGCTGTAGCTTCTAAAGGTCCAGCGTCCGAAACGGACGAATCATCCTGCCTAGGCTTTAAAGATTTGTCTTTGCGCTTCTTAGTAGAAGCAGGCGTCCGAACATCCGACGGCATATTATAATTACACCTCTTGCCAAAGACTAACCTAGCGCAATCTAACCTCCGTTTTATAGTGCGCTTATTAAACCTAGCACAAAACCGACACCCGACTACGTCGTGCTCCGGTCCCAAACAAGGAATACAAAGCGAGTGGTAATCCATATGCGGTATCTGTTTCCCACAAGAAATACAATTATTCACTTTGTCTGACATCCGGTAAGTAACTGAGGCAAGAAAAAACAAAAATATTCCCCAACGGGGTACTTAGCCCAACTTGGTATCGGTCTGAAACTCCGAAAACGAAAAATTTCAGAACGCCGAACGGCACTTGCAACGCTGCTTCTGCATCGGACCATGCGGCAAAAAAGACTGAGGATATGACGTCGATCATGCGCCTTTATACCCTGACGCTCTGATGTCAGATCTAGGCGCCCATGACCGACGTCAGCCTAATACTTTGGTATTCGGGCCGACCGAGGACAGCGGACTACCCATAAGTAAGGACTGCAGCAATGTGAGATGAAGAACATCTTGTGCTCTCTTTCCTTCCTTCCCAGAAAAAGTCCTTCAATTCTTTACTGGACATAGTTTCTTTTCTGGTTGATAAAAATATGCCTGATCTGTAAATAAAACTAAAAGGACTAAAAACATTTTCACTGCTTGTAACTTACTATCCATATCCATAAACAAGAGATTCCTATTTCTCAGTGTTTGCATTATCTGTTGTTAAGTTTCTTCAAACATATCTGTAGCTGGTATAACAGAAGCCTTTCTAATACACAAACCTTAATGCTTAAGTGTATTGTGTCTCCATAAATATGGGTATTGTTGAACCAATTCATGAGTGGGTGCATAATTAACAGCTACAGCCTTTGTTTTATCTTCACTGACTTTATATCTCAAAAAGACTTGAAACTGTCTCAGAATGTTCCACGACAATGAAATGTCCTTTTCTGGATTATCAGGTACAAAATGATATCACCTGTAAATAAAGTCATCTTTTCTTAATTACAGTACCAGTTATATCCTTGAAATTCTGAGTCCCTTATTTTCTTGGCTAATGGCTCTAAATATAAAGCAAGTAAGAGTGGGAAAAGAAGACACCCCTGCCTGGTTATTCTGTTCAAATACAACTGATCAGAGAGGAACCATCTCACTTTAATTCTTGCCTACAATCCTTCATATATACTGCTAATTAACTTATTGATGTGTCAAGGAATGTAAAGGATTCTGTTGCCCTACACATAAAATCCCATGTTACTCTGTTGAATGCTTTCTCTGTATCATGACCCACTAACAACAGGGGTATTTTCTTACACTCTGCTTCTCTCTGGACTATCACTGTTCTATTGCTTCTCCCTGGATCATCATTGTTCTATTAATGTCAAATGTTTTCCTTGCTTCCACAAAACCACACTGATCCATATCTGTCAATTTTGGCAAACCATTTGTTATTCTTTTAGCTACTATAGACATAAACACTTTATAATCATGGTTGGAAATTGAGATGGGTCAATATGAAGTTGGGTCTAATGGTTCTTTACCATCTTTAGGTGACACGGCCATTATAACTTTATTCCAAGCTGATGCTTCCCCTTCTTTTAAAATACTGTTAAAATCTCCCAGATTGTTATCACTTTTTTCCCTCTTAACTTGCAGACATCCATAGGAATACCATCTGCTCCTGCGGACTTTTCTGCAGGCTGATTATACATCACCATTTTTATCTTATCTTCTCCTATAACAACTATTAATTGTTGAGCCTCATTTCCAACCATGGAGTCTACCTTAAATATTTCCATTTGTGCTCTCTCTTAATTTCCACATTTCTCTGCTTTAAACATAGTTTCATAAAATTTCTGAAATATCTCTAATACCTCTACAGACTCTGTGTTATTTTTCTTGTTACAGGCTCCCTAAGTTCGGTGACAACCCCATCTACTTTCTGTTGCCTAAATCATTGTGATAAAAAGTTTTTACATTATGGAATTATTAAACATAGCTTCTTAAGTGCAGTCTTTCTAAACCCATGCATATTATCCAAATACTCCCCTATTTTCTCTTTAGCCCTCTGCAGTTGTGCCTCTTCTTGTTCTGTGAGATTCCACTTATTCTGTAATATGTTAACCTTTGTCAGTCCCTCTAAATAATTCCCATTTACTTCTTAACATATAGCTCGCTTTCTCTTTTATTTCTACCCTATTTTTAAACTCGGTTTACATTTCAACCCACTCATTAGTAATCACATCTGAAGAAATTTCAACCTTTCCTAATAACTCTTCAATAATTTCCACTACCCATGCCTTAAATTTCTCTCTTTTTAAATGGTAGGTGGAAAAGCACCAGTGTCTCATTTTTACTTCATCACCCTGCATTTTTTTCTTAGCTTTTATCACCTCAAGACCTGAAATAGTTATTGGACAACTATCAAGGTTTTCAATTAAATGCACATATTTCTGTGAAATATAATTTCTATCCAGTCTAACTGAGTTATTGTACCTTGGGGAATAATATGCAAATAATATCCAAGTTCGTACTACTGAATTCATGTCTTCCTTACCAAATACTTTCATAAATTTCTTCAGAAATCTGTCCTCTTTGTTACGTTTTCCCTTCTAGGTCCCCCTGATATGTCCTCACTATTGCAAATCAAGTTCTAGTCTCCACTAACAAGTAATAGTCCCTGAAACCAGATTATTTTTCCCCAAATTTTGTTAAAATACATAATAGCAATTTTGGGTGGAATATAAACACATGCCAGTGTAGTCCTCCCCCTTTTCAGTAGCCCTTTACTACCACAAATCTACCATTATTGCCTTTTTTCCTCTTCTACCACTAGTGGAGTGACTAGCAATCAATATTAATACTTGTACTTCCCTTTGTACTGACATTCTGCTGAATATCCATCCCTGAAATTCTTTCTTTGTCAAATTGACATGCTTATTTCTTTCCAAATGTATCTATTGTAGCATTATTATTTGTACTATGCATTTCTTAATATAATTCAATACGTTTTCCTTTTTTGTATATACCTGAAAGGCCATTTACATTCTAAAATAATATGGATAGCATAGCCATTTGATAAAAAGCTGTTGTTCCCACCTATTACACAAAACAGTTTTTTTATGTAAATTTCAAACTTTTGTCTTACATGCACGTGCTAAAGTTTGGCAGGCTCATGCTTTGACCAGGACCTCTTGTTGTGCCAGTTTGTTTGCTCGTTTTCAGGTTTTCAACAGTTTGATAAGAGTTGTTTTCTCTCATCACCATTTGAACCTATGTCACATTTTTTCAAGATTTTTTTGTTTTAATGAAAACTCTAAAACAAAAAATCTAAAGATGTTTTCAGAACATTCCCATCCTCTATTAACTTAGAACAAAGACACAAAACTGTGTTCATCTTTAAAAAATTAACCTGTCAGATGTGAATGATTGCCCCAAATCATCAGCTGCACTCACATGCATTATCTACCCTAAAATTAAGTACCCATACTAAAGCACGTCACAGCCTTGCTTCCCACATACACTGATTGCTGTCTGTTCTTTTTTTATCTCTATTCCCCTCTATTTACTAAGTTTCTTGTTGTGATTTCACTTGCTATGCTGCAGTTAACTGTTACCTGTAGAAGTAAATATGTTAACAGCTCTCACCAAAACTTGTTATATTGTCATGATCTAATTGACAGCCTCAAATTAATTACATATTACATGGGAAATCATACAATAAGGTATCATGCATGTGCTCCACATTTTATGGGGCAAAGAGCTCTGTGCATCAGTAATGAGATCACATCCCAACTAAGCAATTATTTCAACCAGATTTTAGGTCATTGAGAAGTTATGTAATTAGCTACAATTACCAAAGAAGGACACATATTCTGCCTGGATTTCCAATTACATTAGGAGTTCAGCATTTATGGATAAAGTGCTTCAGTAGGTACTAAAGAAGTTAAATAAATGGATGTCTATTGAAATTCAAAGCACCGTAACTATGAACCCCACAACTGTGGATATTTAAGTGTGAATGAGAGAGAATTATAAAAAGCCTGAAACTGTGGTGCCTCTCAGTATTCCACTAATCTGAGGCACAGCTATCTTGAGGTAAGTACCAGGGTGGTAGGGTGCAGCCTTCCTCATTTAGTGGGGGGAGTGGTGGCAAAGCCCACTTACAAAAAAAGCTTTCAAATTATTAAAGTCCAAAATTTGCATGTATTTATTGCAATATCACTTCAATATTTAAAGTATCTCAGTCACCATAGACGTGGTACCCTTGATGACAATAGAACGTGGCAAGAGAGTTCTCTCATTAAAATACTCCAAATCTCTGTTATCCAAAAGATGTAACACGAAGCAACTGTTAATAATTCAAGAGCTCTTTATTGACGAGTGAGCGCTTTCGCCAAAAGGCTTCTTCTGACTCTTTATGTATTACAAAAAATCTTTCCTGCTTAAAAAGCCCACCATCCACTTTCATTGGATACAACATCCCGATCAAGAACGGGATTTAAAGTAATACGCACTTCATGTTCTACTTTAACATATAATGATCTACAAAATCTTTCTTTAAAAAGTACATATCCAAGTACAATCTGGTTAGATCAGTAACATGACATAAAATGCATGTAGACTAAGTAGTCCAGTAAGGCCGAACATATAAAAAAACGTTCATACTGCTCTTGCAGCATTTTTAGCGACCCTCACACTTTTCAAACTATTAAAACATACAAATTCCTATAAAAATTCATAATAAAAGCATTTTCCAAAAACAAATAAACTAACTATGTACATTTAAAAACAGTATATTGTAACTAATTCAGGCCCTACAGGCATAATATTAATCTGCATTTTAATAGTGCAGTTAAATCAGTAACATAACGAAAGATGCGTATAGACTAAGTAGTCCAGTGGGAACGAACATATAAGGACAGTTCATCCTGCTCCTACAGCATATTTAGCGACACTCACGCTTCTCAAAATGTAAAAGATACACGTTCCTATGAAAATTCATAGAGAACTTTTTCAAAAACAAATAAATTAACTATGTACATTAAAAGACAATATGTTGTAAATTATTCAAGCCAAACAGGCATGAAATTAATCTGCAGTTTGATAGTGCACATAGTCATACTTAAATAGTAAAGAAAACACAACTACCTAAACTAACCTATAAGCATACAAAATCAAATCTATATAGACATATGGAACAATGTAAATAACATTTATCATTGTCTAGTTGACAGTTTTCATATGCCTACATATACTGTAACTTCTAAACTGATATATAATATTTAATAATATATACTAGTCGTCAGGAATTGAACACTGTTACACATACAGTGAATAGTGTGATGTCAGCTACTAACAACGACACACAAGCCAACCCTGTAACATCAAATATTGATGGTGGGGAATCTATTAGCAGTACTGATTTAAATGCAGGGACTACAATACATGACACAGAGTATGTGAATAATGGTAGGTCAGGGGAGGGTTCGTCCCACTCGCTTATTGTAAGTGAACAAGCCAACTCTATTTTAGGTACAGGCATGATGGGACCTATACATGATTCAAATGATAGTAACCCACTAACAGGAACACCGGTAGTTAGACCCAAAACCAATGTTGGGCTACCAGCACCCCTCCCCATAACCCAGAATCATTTTTTGGAGAAGAAACGTGCGACAAGCAGAGGGAGGCAGAAGAGGAAAGGATCTATAGAAGAACAACAGGGTCCCACGTTGAAGAAAATGTGGGGGAAGATAAATCACTAGTTATTAATCTATCATCCAGGACATTGAATGTATATGAGAAACAAGTGTTAAGTAAAGGTCTTGGGTTTATTCCCACTAAAGACAGTGACTTGGTGGACACTATAATAGACACCAAACTGTTCATTAGGAACATACAGTTAAGACTGGACTTTGGAAGCTGTAATAATCATATGACCACCAATAGGTTTCGTGCAAATAGTGTTTATGTACCATCACTACACCCAGCTGTGGAAGTGTTTGGTAATGTATTAGAAAATGATATTTACAGGAACTTCCAGGATAGGAGGCCTAATAGGCATGGACAAAATTTAAATTACAAGCAGAGGCAGGCCTTGAAGGCCCTGAGGAGTGATGGATCTATCATTATCCGACCAGCTGATAAGGGTGGACCTGTGGTCATCATGGATACCTCTTACTATGATGAGAAAATGGAATCAATGTTAAGTGATTTACAGTTTTACACTAAAATAGATCATGATATCTTGATAGATAAGGTGTTCAGTGTTTATAACACTTTGGATGATCTTGTCATGTCATTTCATATAACTCAAGAACTGTATGACTATTTCAAGGTTAAGGATCCAACTTTACCGGTCATACAAGGACTACCAAAGGTCCATAAGAACAGTATTGACCCACCGATGAGACCCATTGTAGCGGGTCAGGGGTGGGTCACTGAACCTCTCTCCATTTACTTGGAGGATGTATTTAGGCCTTTGGTCAATGAGAATAAAAGAATTTTGAGAGACAATAAACAATTCTTGATAGACCTTTATTCTAACACTAAACACTTGGCATATGATCAAGATTTTCTTTTAGTAACCTTAGATGTGGTGAGTCTTTTTACAACAATTCCCAATGATACAGGTATAAAATATATTATGGATTATTTAAAGACACATTCACAATTTTCTGATAAGAAAATAGATTTAATTACTTTATTGCTTGAAACAATTTTAACAAACAATGTATTTATATTTAAAGAGGAGATATACTCACAGAGGGATGGCGTAGCTATGGGCACTTCTTGTGCCAATAGCTACGCCAACCTGGTCATGGCTAGGTGGGAAGATGTTTTTCTATGTGACAACCCCCAATTTAAGGAATGTGTAGGCATGTATTGCCGTTTTGTGGATGACCTTTTCTTTTTGTGGTTGGGTGATGAGGAATCCCTCAGGAACTTTGTAATGTACTTAGATAAGACTACGGAGTTTTTAAAATTCACTTTGAACTTTTCTAGTGTCAACATTTCCTTCCTGGATGTTGAGGTATACAGAATGTCTAATGGCATGTTGAACACATCCATACACAGGAAGGGGTGTCATAGAAACAACCTGCTTCATAGACGAAGCATGCACCCCCGACATGTTTTCAATAATGTCCTAAAGGGACAATTTATGAGAGTATCCAGACTCAACCCAAATCAAGGTAATTATGAAAGTGAGAGACTTGAGATGAAGGGCATGTTTTTAGAGAGAGGATATGGTGAAGATGAGATTCAGGAGACTATTAAGGCCGTAGATTTACTGAGGACTAGTAGTGCTAGACCCTATTTTATGGAGCAAGTTGAACGAACTACTAATATGAGACCTTCACGAACTGAAGTGAGGGCCATTTTAACCTATAGCAAAACAAATTTGGAAGTAAAAAGATCTATGACTAAGCATTGGGAAATCTTAACATCTGACAGTGGGGTGAGGGATGTAGTAGGCTTGGCACCACATGTTACATTTAAAAATCATCCGAATTTGAAAAGTATATTATGTAGGCCGAGGTATGACAGACTTAGAATCAATGATGAGAACATTAACACAATACCATGTGGTAAGTGTAATCAATGTCCTTATATTAATGAAACAACTATGTTCACACACCCTACAACAGGACGTGTATTTTATTTTAAAACCAACACTAACTGTGAGAGCAAGAATGTGATTTATGTTGCGATGTGCAGTTTATGCACCGCATATTATGTAGGGAAAACCAACCGCACTCTTAAAGAGCGCATTAGAGAGCATAATTATCAAATTAGGATAGGTTCAGATGTTAATGCTTTATCAAGGCATATTAAGAAGGAAGGTACACAACACACTTTTGAATTTTGTGTCATTCAACAACTTACACAAGGTGTTAGAGGAGGAGACTTGATAAACAGAACCTTGGAGAATGAGACTAGGTGGATTATTAGATGGAGATCGGACACACCCCCTGGTCTAAATGACAAGGTACAAATTAAACCTTTCCTAAAGAGTAGGAGGTTGTGTAGGAAAAAACGTTGAATACAAGTATTAATGAATTACTTTGTGACATTGAGAGATGTGTTGGTAGGATATCTCCATCAGTAACATTGGAACTTTATAACCCTGTATATATACTTATGTAACACACATACCTATTTAACCTGACTAAATGTTTCGTTCTGAAGTATGGGTTCTCTTCTAGTTAATGTTTAGTAATTTTATTTGAGTAAATAATATTTTTATATTCATATATATATATATATACATATATATGTATTTTTAATTGATTTTACTTGATTATTTAAGAGTTTGATATCTTCAGTCTGCATCCGAATACAATTTATGAGTATATAAGGTGTTCGTACACACATTTATTATGTTTAACATATATATTATTAAATATTATATATCAGTTTAGAAGTTACAGTATATGTAGGCATATGAAAACTGTCAACTAGACAATGATAAATGTTATTTACATTGTTCCATATGTCTATATAGATTTGATTTTGTATGCTTATAGGTTAGTTTAGGTAGTTGTGTTTTCTTTACTATTTAAGTATGACTATGTGCACTATCAAACTGCAGATTAATTTCATGCCTGTTTGGTTTGAATAATTTACAACACATTGTCTTTTAATGTACATAGTTAATTTATTTGTTTTTGAAAAAGTTCTCTATGAATTTTCATAGGAACGTTTATTTTTTATTTTTTTATATATTTTGAGAAGTGTGAGCGTCGCTAAATATGCTGTAGGAGCAGGATGAACTGTTTTTGTATGTTCGTTCCTACTGGACTACTTAGTCTATACGCATCTTTCGTTATGTTACTGATTTATCTGCACTATCAAAACGCAGATTAATATTATGCCTGTAGGGCCTGAATAAGTTGTAATATACTGTTTTTGAATGTACATAGTTAGTTTATTTTTATTTGTTTTGGGAAATGCTTTCATTATGAATTTTCATAGGAATCTGTATTTTTTAATAGTTTGAAAAGTGTGAGGGTCGCTAAAAATGCTGCAAGAGCAGTATGAACTTTTTTTTATATGTTCGGCCTTACTGGACTACTTAGTCTACATGCATTTTATGCCATGTTACTGATCTAATCAGATTATACTTGGATATGTACTTTTTAAAGAAAGATTTTGTAGATCATTATATGTTAAAGTAGAACATGAAGTGCGTATTACTTTAAATCCCGTTCTTGATCGGGATGTTGTATCCAATGAAAGTGGATGGTGGGCTTTTTAAGCAGGAAAGATTTTTTGTAATACATAAAGAGTCAGAAGAAGCCTTTTGGCGAAAGCGCTCACTCGTTGTCAATAAAGAGCTCTTGAATTATTAACAGTTGCTTCGTGTTACATCTTTTGGATAACAGAGATTTGGAGTATTTTAATGAGAGAATTCTCTTGCCACGTTCTATTGCCATCAAGGGTACCACGTCTATGGTGACTGAGATAGTTTTTTATACATTTTTTACGTGGGGACCCGTCTCAACTGTTGTGCTGCTCTGCATTTGGTTTGTTTGTATTACTCAATATTTAAAGTGTCAGAACTTGCAGCATCAGGTCTTGAAATTTCCATAGGCATCCTATATAAAAAAAAGTCATTACAATCACTTCTTGTGAATTAAACTGGAGAAGAGAGAGTCATACTCAAGTCTTAGATACAGTCTACATTCTATTGAATCTGACTCTATAGAAAGTCATCTGGATGCAAGACAGATTTAAAAATTAGCCTTATATATGAAAGTGATCATATACCTTAATGTCCATTCCTATCTGGAGAAGATGCTTCTTTAGAAATTTGTTTACAAAATGTAACAAATCTGCAGAAAATATAAATATTTTGAGCTATTAAATGGGCAGCAAGTCTGGAAAGGGGATAAGAACATAAAAGATTTTGCAAATTTATGGAAAAAGTTTATGACACATTTGAGGACAGGAATATAAAATGTGTCTAGGGTAATGTCAGGGGTTTCTTCTCAGGTTTCCCCTGAAGTATTCATTTGTCAATTCAGAAATGTTAGGATGTACCAAAGTTTCAAACAAACAGGTAACGTTTATTCGTAACAACATGTCATCTTAGGATAAATAATATTACAACTTTGGCATCTCACATTCAGCTAAAAACAGTTTAGAAACTGCAATGCATTATAGACCAGGCACTTTCTTAAAAGGGTTACACCATACATTAACCTTAAAGAGACAGTGATTATTTTACATATACCTGACATATATCAGCACTTTAGTAACGATATTCTACTTATCATCTCAGGTAATGCCTAAAAATATAATTAAATTACCTCAGTCATTTTCAGGGCTATATCTTAGAAAGAAAGTGTGAATAAATGATGTGATGGCATATAAAGATTTTCATAGTCTGTCAGCATAGCTAAGGGTAAGATGCCAACATTTTTACATTACCTCAAAAGTTAATACTCAGTAGTGTCTTTGTCATCCATGTTGAATGACTTAATTTCTGTTGAAGAACAGCATGCATTCTTGAACTCAGAAAGGAACAGAACAATGACAGATCAGAATATAAATGACTTCTACAGCTTGCAAGAAGTTCTGCATGCAGCAGTTATAAAGAGAAAGCATAATCTTCTTCCAGCTTCTCTTACTTCCATTTGTTTTTGTTTTCTCTGAGCTTTTTGTGAAGTTCTTTGAGCTAATAGCATGACTCTTTCTGACATGAAGTTTAAAACTGCATGTGCAGTGAGCTCTTGTTTTCTTGCTCAGAGGGTCTTGAATACTAGTATCATTTTTATCACCCTAGGACTGATGATGATATGTGGCAAAACCAACACTTTCAGTATATCCTGAGCAAGTATTGATGTTACAATCAGCTGTAGCTATGACAAGCAGGTTTGTTTGAAAATGTCTGTGGAAGTGCTGTTAAATTATTTGGTCTGGAAAGGTCTTGACATTAATTTTCACTTGTACTGATTTTAGATGTCTATGATTGTATGATGACATGGATATTCATGACAGAAATGAAGATGCAACTTTTCATCTAGCAGTCCCTTGATGTAGCTCATGGCTCTTTAGATAGAGACATTCTTTTGATCATAGGCCATATTCAAACAAATGTCAGTTTTTTTTTACATTGTAGCCACTACGTGCTCTTATACCTACCCTGTCTGAGAACAATATATCTGGAAACTAGGCTACATACCACACTTTGTTCAGCAGAATATTTTGGAGTTTGACTTTCCTTTCCCTATCCAACTTCAAATATCAAAGCCATGGTTCATTACAATATTAAAGTCATCAAAAGACTTTCATGACGGCTGCACACTGATCAAGAACTTAATTACAGCTTTCCCAGTGTGAAAAAAAGAAACTAAGAGATAAGGGCTAGTAAAACTGCCAGCTTTAGTAAAATCCAGTTACTGGCTAATAGGTATGCTGCCTGGATACTACTAAAGAAGAAACGTAGAGAGCCTAAAAGAAAATCAGCTAGAAAATGTGAAGAGAAAACACTGTCTGGGAATAATCCTATTGATGGTCAGCAAAAAGCAGTTCAAGCTCCAGCTTTAGTACAATATATGGCTTACAGCAATTCAGAGAAAAAAATGTTTTCAGAGCTGATTAAAATAAATGAAACACTGAAGGAGTATATCAACTCAAATAAGAAATGGCTAGAAAAAAATGGAAGCTGCTTTAAGCAGCTTATTCAGATGAACTGACAAAACTGTAAAAATCAGAGGTCAAAATGAAGAAAAGGCTGGCTGAGTATGAGACTTCTCAGGAACAGCTATTTCAAAAAAATCCCTAAACGTTAATAAAACAGTACCAAAACTGTAATAAATCATTATTATTACTGT
This sequence comes from Protopterus annectens, assembly GCF_019279795.1. Lineage (NCBI taxonomy): Eukaryota > Metazoa > Chordata > Ceratodontiformes > Protopteridae > Protopterus > Protopterus annectens. Next base: position 829,959,299 of record NC_056748.1, on the reverse strand, counting down.
TTTGGTACTGCTTTATTAAAGTTTTGGGACTATTTTCTGCATCTTGTCTGGTTGCAGCTCTTTTCGGATCTTAGTGTGAGGTTTTCACTGCGGTTCTTGGTTTTAATGTGAAATGTATGGTCCTGTTTCAAAAAATGGTAAAGTTAAGTGGACAGAACACACAAAGAAAATCTGAGATGTTTTGCTGTACCAGAGAAACTGGAAGGAACAGACTGTATTAATTTTATGAAAGCACAAGTGAGCAACTGTAGTGGTACTCCACAGCAGGATTTGTTAACTGAAAGGGCATATCAAGTGGATGCTCCAAACCTGGCCAGAAGAATGCAGCCAAGACTAGTAAACATGCAATCATATCATCAGAAAGAGTTGATCATGACAAAACTGTAACATAAGGGCAAAGTGTTAAAAATTGAAGACAGTAAAGTGTGGAAAATGACTAATCACAGTACACCAGGAAGAAGAGAGGCAAATTTATCCCAGCAATCAGGGAATGCTAAGAGGCAGGTCTTAGATTCAAGCTACTGTATCCAGCTGGCTTCAGAATATTTTTTTCCTGGAGGATCAAAGACATGTTTTGTTGCAGCACAGGTTAAGAAGGAAATACAAAAGGTTTTTCAATAAAAAGTGAACCATCAAACAGAAAGAGACTCTGCTTCTCGTTCTTCTGGTAATAAAGCTCATAGAGATTCTTTGCCAATGAAATATTTTACAATGTTCTAAAGGAAAATGATTGAGAGACAGAAAAAAGCACAGTAGTTGACTAGAAGAATCAGGAGTAACTTGGACTTGAACCTGAGTCTAGTGTTGGGAGATGAAGATGAACAGGAATAAGATCAGCAATACTAAAGTTAGTGACTAAATGTGACATTATCAATCAACTACATTTATGCAATATGGCTTTAGAAGAAAACATGGCTGAGAAAGATTGGACTTTTGCTGAATTTGTTAAACTTTTGGGTGGACTGAAAAGCATATATTCCACTTCATGTCATTAATGTTTGGAAGGACACTAAAATGAACAAAAATAACTAAGTAAAACAATTTTTGGTCATAACAGTATTTGCGTAAAACATTTCATTTTAGAAATTGCACATTATATAGTAAAGCAGATGTGTGTAGCATGTAGTCAGGGATATCTAAAATGAGGGGTTGAGTTTGAGACAATTCAGTGAGTGCTGAATGTCATAAATATACTGAAGTAAACAAGAACTTTTTTAATGTGATGTATTGTAGGCATTACAATGTAAAAGCAGAAGAAATGCTGGACAAAAGCATGTTTAAGATAATATGCCGTAATACTGGGCTGTTTAGATGGGGGAATGGGGTGTAACAGTCCCCTGATTATAATATATGTAGAGTTGAGATGTTTTCCCCTTACATTTGCATAGGTGAACATCTGGATTAATGCCATTGGCTTAATCTAAAAACAAACTTATGTAAGCATGTGGGTTCAAAAAAAAAGAAAACGTGAATGCAATGAGTATTCCTTTAGCAAATACGTGTTCAGTGTGAGTTGAGAAGTCTGCTGCTGAGCATGGTTGTACATTCTGTTCTTATGTTTCAAGGGAGACAAGCTGACTACTAGTGCAGGCAATAAATGTTGAGAAGTCTGGGCATTCTTTGCTGACGGAAATGTAAAATCAAAAGGTACAAGTGCAAGCAGCTCAATTACTATAAAGTTTGAAATTACTGTAAGTGAATAAGAGTTAGCTTCAACAGTAACTAAATACTTCAATGCAGTCACTAGAACAGTGTATATTTTTTATTTAAAGATAGACAGTGCACTATTTCTTAAGGATAAAAATTAACATTTTCTGAAAGCATGCAAGCTGTTTTTCACATGTGGGAAGGGAATACAGGTAAGAAAAAAAAACATACAGCAGTTACAACAAGTAGGTCCACATACTGAAACATAACTGTTAGCACAGATAACCTTAAATTTAGGTTAGGTAATGACTGTGGATGCAGCTGTTAACTGGAGACAATTGTTCTTATCAAAAATGTTAAATGTCATTATTTTTAGATGTACATAGCTTTGTGCATTTGTTTTAACTTCACAGATTATGGGGGTATTCTGGGGGTATGGTTGCTGTTTGTTTGGGGGTTACCATTAAAACAACAAGCCTTGATAAATGTTACATTGGTTCAAATGGAGATGACAAGAAACAACTGTATAAAAGATCAACCTGCCAAATATTAGTTGGTGGAAGAAACATAAAAGTTGGAAATAGACATATGAAAAAGGTGTCATGTATAATAGGTGGGAATAATTACTTCCTTTCATAATGGCTATGATAAACCAACAAAGATAAACCACAGGCTACAGAGACTCTGACATATAGTACAACCAATAAACAAGCAATATACACCGAACAATGCAAAAAACAATAGATTAGTGCTTTCATTTATTAAGCATAAACTTCATCAGATAAAACACAGTGTTTGAACTCCATTTAAATAACAAAAGATACTAGATCACATGATCACCATCTCCAAGCAAAGCAACAAATTTCAAGTGATAAAACCACTTTTTTAAAGAAGTAAAAAATAAAGGTAAAAATGTCAAGTTGAAACAAACTACCTCTCCAAAGCCTTCAGTTTTAGTAGACATGAAACAGAAATAAAATCATTAAGCCCTGGCCAGCTACCAGCATTTAATTGCAGTTACCAATACAACTCACATTTCTCGAAAAGTAGTTGCCAAGGGCCACTGCACAAATCAATTGGCACCCTCTCTATAACTATAAATTTAAACATGTGATCAGGAAAAGCATTGATGTGTTTAGCTAAAACATTACTTCCCTTCTTATTTTTGATGTCACTATTATGTTCCCAAACACAATCTTTAAAACAGCGTTCAGTCTTGCCTATGTAATCGGTTGGACAACATTCACACAAAGCAGTATACAAGGTTCTTTTATCTTACATTTAACACCATTTATATAAACTGTTCACAGCAAAGAATAAATGTACACATACATTAGCTTCCACACTTAGATATTTTAAAATCTGTGAAAACATTTTTCCTGCTGTAACAAAATGCTCAACCAAGTACTTAAAATTCTGTCCTTTCTTAAAAGTAATGTGGGGTTTATCATTCAGATACTAGAAAGAGGCTAGAGACTGCATTCCCTACCAGAGATTGTTATCAGAGTATAGGCAAAGAGATATGGATAGTGGAATACTCGATGAATGACCTGCTCTAGTAGAGTTTTTAGTTGAATCTAGAACAGAAGCTGCTGTTAAAAAGGGATAATTATAGGACATATAAAATACTGCATGATAACTTTAGGAATCAATCAGCGGAGGTTAGAAGAGACTGGGAAGAGAATCTGAATAAGAAATTCATGATGGAACAATGGGATGACATATGCATGGCTTCCAAGTATGCAACAAAGTCTAGGAGATTTAGCATTTTTACTTGGAAGTGTTTGCATAAGTATTTTTATACCCCAAGCAGACTTCAAAGATTTTTTTTTCAGGTAGATGGCAAATGTTGGAGGTGTGATGGAGAAAAAGGAGGTAACTCGGGACATACATTTTGGTAACGTTATGAGTTGGCAGAATTTAAAAATTCCTTACAGAGGAGTCTGTCAGAAACATTGTGTGAGCAAATAGGTGTAATTAAGGAAATCATTCTTTTGAGCTGAGATACAGGATCTGAATTTCTTAGACACAGTAAGGCCTTGTTAAGTTTAATTCTGGTAGCTGCTAAAACAATTAGTAGAAATAGAAATCAAAAACTAAACCAACTGTACTGATGTACTGAATATTGGAACAGAGATAAAAGAACTGGAAGTGGATTATTTAGCAAAGGGTAGGAGCAAATTACACAGAAATAAATGGAAACTGTTGATATAATACCAGAGAATAGGCAAGGGGCTGGAATTGACTGGAGAAACCTGTCAAAGGGACTAAGGTACTGGGAGCAAATAACTAGAGAGGAAAAGGTGACAGAACAGGAACTGGCCAAGAAGATATTTAGACTGTAGGATAGAGACTGCCTTCCCTACCAGGGATTGTTACCTAAGTATAGGCTGAGAGAAATGGATAGTGGAATCCTAAGTGAAAGACCTGCTCTAGTAGAGTTTTTAATTGAATATAGAACAGAAGCTGCTGTTAAGAAAAGGTATTATTATAGGGCATATAAAATATTGCATGATAACTTTAGGAATCAATCAGAGGAGGTTAGAAAAGACTGGGAAGAGAATTTGGATAAGCAATTCACAACAGAAGAAGGGATGCCATATGCATGGCTTCAAAGTATGCAACAAAGTCTTTGAGAGTTAGGATTTTTACTTGGAAGTGTTTACATAAGTATTTTTATACCCCAAGCAGATTCCAAATAATCTTTTTTCTCAGGTAGATGGCAAATGTTAGAGGTGTGATGGAGAAAAAGGAGGCAACTGAGAACATATGTTCTGGGAGTGTAATGAGTTGGCAGACTAAAAATTCCCTACATAGTAGTCTGTCAGAAACATTGCATGAGCAAATAGGTGTAACTAAGGAAATAATTCTTTTGAGCTGGGATACAGAATCTGAATTGCCTAGACAAAGTAAGGCCTCAAGTTTAATTCTGGTGGCTGTCTGAAAAGCAATTACTAGAAAATGGAAATCAAAAACTAAACCAACTGTACTGACATACTGAATAATGAAACAGAGATAAAAGAACTGGAAGTGGGATCTTTAAGCAAAGGGTAGGAGCAAATTACACGAAAATAAAATGGAAATTGTTGATATAATACAAGCAGAATAATATTCTGAAGGAGGAGGAGAAGTGAGGTTTAAGGGAAGGCAGGAATTGAGCAATTTATTTAATGTTGGATGGAAGGCAGAACATATGTGGTGTATAATGCATGTAGCTGGGAACATGTTAATATGGTTTATTTTCTTTTATATAAATGGACATTTCCCTATGTTTTAAGTGAAAATTTAATAAAGGTGTTGAAAAAATAATAGTCATCAAGAAGAATGATCTCTTGCATTCTTTGAGTGCGTTGGATAGAACTTTGTCAAGACTGTAAAAGAACTGCTACTGACATTCTCCTCAACAGTATGTGCTAGGCCTGATGCATAGAAAACATTGACATGCTGTGCACTGTTGAGACTGAAATGAAGGTTATAACACATTCAGTGACAACAGAGGTAGTTCAGCAAGATGGAAAATAACTGTGTGCCTGATAGCAAGACAAAAGCAGTGAAAATAGCTGCTTTCCACTGGTTTGCTGCTAATGAAAGGGAAACTCTTCACTCTGTTCTCCAGTATGATGCTGAGCAAGTCTTCTTTGGGCACCAGTATCAGTATTAAATCCTGTAAGTGGTCTGGTTCAGACAGATTTCCTTCTGATCTTTCAGTCCAGAAGCTGTCCATCAGGAAACACATGCATCAGGCTGTACAAGTTAGTGCCTGGTTTCCACTTTTAAAGTATTCTTTTTGAATTTGTGCCCCCCCCCCCACTCCAAAGCTATCAAGCCTCATCCTCAAGAACTCTCATACATCCCACCAGTTTTCCCAGCGATGCATGATGCTAGGAATGGATAGGCAAGAGATAATGATTGCAAACATTGTCCAGCACAGGGCTAGTAGTTTTTTTTTTCATGTTCCTATATTCTTCCTTCTCTTAACTAGTAAGTAAGCAAATACCTGCTACTGTAAAAAATGAGTAGGTGTGTATTTTTGTACACAATGATACTATAACTGCACTCTCAAATCCATGTTCTTATGGATCTAATTTTCAGACTTCTAGAAGGACTTCACTAGCTCTCCCCTCCCCACCCCACACACAAGGGATGGGCAAGCATTAGCGATTCACTTCCATGCTCCTCTAGCTGCTACTTACTACACCAAGGGGATTAACCAGACTTCAGTCATCTGAACTACAGTCAGAGCTTTAACCACCTGTGCCGCTTAGCTTTCCTTGAACATAGAATGGTTGAGTCTACTGGTTAAGGATCTACATCTTACATTACTCTACACTGAAGGCAAATTTCCTTGTTCCCTCTTACTTCAAGCAAAGCAGATACGATGACTAAGGATCTCATGTCATCCTGAATCCTCCATGCTTTTAGACACTAGACCCCAGTTCATCTGGTTTGCTTCTCTATGAGTGATGCATCTTTGTCATAATAGTATAAGTCAATAATTCTGTAATGACAGATCAGTGGAGAGCATGGCAGTAAATCTAACAGTCCCTAGCTATAAATAAGAACAAATGTGGCAGACTTTTATGAAATCTAGGACCTTGACTAAAACATTCTGTTTGGCAACTGGTACTGTGGTCAAGTAGTAAAAACTGATAGGAAAACAAATATAAGCAGCCCTGAAAAGGCAAAAATATCCTGCCAGCATAAATTCTGATAGTGCTCAGCTGTGATGTACTGAACGTATTGGAATCCTGCTCTGCTAAGTGGATTCTGTTTGGTTGTTTGTCTTGTTTCTCCTGGGTTTGGACATGCTGTTATCTGGGATTCCTATTACGAAATCGAAGAGGTTGAACATCGAACTGCTTTAACGTCAGAAATGCCATTCATCGATGTGCTTTTTTGTGAGATTGCAGTACAGTGAAGATCAGAATATTTGCCCTTTCCTCAATGTAGTGTGATCTCAGAGTTAGCATATATATATATATATATATATATATATATATATATATATATATATATATACTTAGCAGGGGGAATTCGAGGTCTGGCATTTTTGGCCTTTAAGCCATTCTAAGGTCACCGTTTCGGTGTTGTAATAAAGACCCGTTATCTGACTTGTTTCCACTGGTGTTAGACCAGATAGCGGGTGAATGACTTGGTGTTGACTGCTGTTGCTGCTGCTGGTGACTTTGGAACTGGTGGATGTGGTTGTGGTTGTTTTTCCTGGTGGGAATTTGAATGGTTCCACCCCCTACCTGCCTGAAATACACCCTGTTTGTCCTGCAGTTTCTGAATTGGCTGTCTGTTGTTCCCTTACTGCCAACTTGTGCTTTTCCTGTTCAGGACACCGTTTGCCTAATATCTAAGGAGCTTAGTTGAATGAGTCGGTTCTTTATAGCGGTAAATTGTGGTATACTGACCTTGTTGGAGTGGGGTTGCACTAACTGGGTTTTGTTTGTTTGTTAGTCTTTTTTCACCTGGATTAAGATGTGCTGCACAAACCACAACAGTGTGCACATAACTGTATTTTACTTTAACAACCACAATAGTTTATTTCATACACTTGGCTTAGAATTATCAGGTACGACTATTGCTTTCTTTATTTCCTTACTGTTTTACTGAGGTCCTTCAAGTTAAGCCTGCCTTTTGTCATCTGGTTCATTTACTTAATTTAGGACAGTCGAGGGCTCCTTCTTCTTAATCTTTGGGGTAGTTCACTAAGTTGGTAGTCTCCAATATCTAGTCATACAATAGTCACGGTCAACATGAGTTTGCATTTTGCTCTCCCCCTTTCTGTTCCCATCCTGCTCACTTTATGAACTCTGAGAGAGTACAGCAAGTGTTTTATGTTTACTGGCAATCACTTTTATCACTTACTGCAACTTCCTGTGAGAAGTGTAAATACTTTTTATTTAAATCTTGAGTCCAATCACTCACACAAAAGTCAATAAAAAGCCTAACAGTATATCACAACCACCCATTAATAGACCCACTTTTGCTGATGCTTTTAAGATATCCTTACAAAAGACAGCAAGACCCTTTCTGAAAGAACCTTAGCCACATGACACTATTTATTATAACACATCTTCACTTGCAGCTTTACCTACAACCAAAGCGAGTCACTCTCCAAGCCTATTCCACTCATGGCTCCTGAGGCTGTAGCCGCATATGGTAATGCATTAGTAATAGGGGAAGCTATAATTAGGCACACTGATGCTGCATTCAACAGGCTAACTCTCTGATGCCAAGATCTGGGATGTGACCAGATGCCTTACACACTTGTTGTAACCTCATGGTGAGGTGAATGACCTTAAATACTCTACCATGGGGAAGATGTAAAGAGATAAAGTTAAGCTCTGTATACATGTGTCTGAGGCATGAAAGGCATCTGTTTTTAGCAGCATCTTGCCTTCTCCAAGAATGATGTCACAGCTTCAAAAACAAAAATGATTTCATCAACTAGTTTATTAACTGGTGTCATTCCATGGGAAACCAATGTGTGTCAGCATGGAAGACAATGGCTAACAGGCTGGCCTGCTTTGCCAGGGATGGTTTTCAAATCTCACCTTGGGCTTTTCCATAATAGGTAAGGCCTTTTCTGCCCTGATAGTGATTTTTAGGCAAAGTTAATTTGTTGGACATCCTATTAAACTTAGCTCCACCCTACATTATAGTGGCTATAGTCAGTGGTAAGAATCTGAGGAATAAACTATCTGATTTGATGGCTATTCTCATGCTTAACAACATTGATATATGTGTTGTTCTAGAAACTTGGTTTCTGTGCTCTGATAATACTCCTATAACAGGGTACAACAGCTATAACTATTTCATATCATCATGGAGTAGTGCATACCTGTTTTCATTTTCACAAAAATGAACGCATACCAAGTACTTAAATATTCTGGATTCACATTCCTTGCCATTTTAGTCACATTTAGTAAAGTCAAGTACAACATCAAAGCTAACTACAGATCATCTTCAAAATCACCTGGAGACCACAGCAGTATCTTGGAAAGTTGGATACCACACCTATTAAGTTCAATACCCTAATTTTATGCAGCTTTAATCATTTGTCTGTCTATCAATCCATCTATACACATCTATAAATAAACATATACAAAAGTTTCTAGATTTCATTAATACCGATTCCATAGGTCAAACTGTCCATGTTCCCATATACTTGACGCCCTTATGAATGCTGTTTTTGCTTGCATACCTACTAACATTATACCCTCTGTGATCAATGCTGACCTCTGAGCTGTCAGCGCTTCCCTCAAAAGTAGCACAAATTTTCCACAAATTCAATTATATTTAGGAATACTCCAAAGCCAACCTTATTTCCCAATCAGACAGCTTTAAGAACTTCAAAAGTCCTTTGTCTCCTGTGTTCCTGATCTCCAAAGCTGCCACATTTAGCCATGATTTTTACAGCCATTTCATGCAGAGATAAGTCAGCACCTATTAGGCATAAGTATGGTGAGAAACTCAGGGATAAACCTCTGTGGTGGAATTCTCTGATAAACTTTATAATATGAGAAAATAACTTCCAGCATTAGTCAAGAAGGAAGTCTATATGCAGGTATGCAAAGATCTTAAATCCATCATTATGAAGATTAATGCTTAATATGAAGGGAAGGTACCTAACTGAAGGAAAACCATAAAGCTTTTTCCAACATCATTATGATTATTAGAAGTAATGCAAAATATTGCACAAAACACAAAGTAAACAAGGGTCTATATTAAATCAGCGAATGCTTAAAAAAGTTGATAAACGCTGGTTTATCAACCCCATGTAAGCGAAAGCTTACGATCCCAAACACTCGAAACAGTGATTTTTTTTTTCCCAGGGAAAAAAATCACTGTTCCGCAAAAAAAAATAAATAAATAAAAACATTAAAACATTACATAAGGTGGGGGGATTTGCCCCCCATGCCCCCACACCACCCCTACTTAAATATATCAACTCCGAGATTGCACTACAGTGACGAAAACAGCAAAGTAACGGAGGTGGCCAAGCAATTTCTTTCCCAGGGAAAGAAATCTCTTATATGCAGTTTCGCTATTTTGCTGTTTCATGCTTTCAAGTTCAATCAAGACGCATTAGAAGGATTGCATCTTCGATTATATAACAGGAACCCAGTAAACAACTCTATTTACTCTGAGAAAGTCACAGCAAATACCCTGTCTGATAAATTTGCTCAAATGTCCCCCCTTCCTCAAACCCCCTTGCCCCCTCCACTGAATCTTTTAACATTGGTACTTATTAATTACCATGGAAAAAGTCCAAATTGTAAAGGGTAGATCTTGCTTGATGAATTTCACTGACTTTTTTGAGGTTTTGACTGAAGCCATTGATAGGAGTCATTTTGTCTGTTTTGCTTATCTCAACCTTCATATAGTATTCAATAAGATCCCCCATGCAAGCTTCATTGATAATTTTACTACCCATATAATTACAATATTAACCCATGTAATCCTTGGTAGATTTTTAACTGCTTCCCTAATCATACAGGGTAAGAAGTACATTCTCATCTAATAGATTTGTTACTAGTGGAGTCCATAAGGGTTGTGTTAGGTTCCCTTTTTATGTGGCATCTGCTTTCTGATAGAAAGTCAAATGTTAAAGGTATGTGGCTGAGTAAATCTGAGGATGACTGCAGACTGGATGCCATCAGTGATCTCACTGAAGACTTTTTTAATCTCCATGAAGGGACAGCTACTGTCAGCAACTAGTGTTCTGACCATGATCTTAAACTTAATGCTTTAAAAAAATGTAGTTTGGTCATATTTAGGAAACAAGTCTTTCCACTAAATGCACATAAATGGTACCCCAGATATGTTTAATACTGTCATTGCATATCTAGGCAATTTCATTGATAATGAGCCACCTTTTAATCATCGTGTCATACGTCTGGCAGTTTATGCAAAGGCCTAAAAGCTCTGATTAGATAATGAGCTGATTTCTGAGTCAAGGGTAAAACATTTTAATCTTTCCACCTTCATTTAACTATTGTGTGGCTTTGACCAAGTCACTTAATCATACAGCACTTTGGGACAATCGTGAATTTAGGCTAAGCCCTTTAATCATCTCCTGGAATACATGCCTAATGAGTACCTATGAAGTATTAGTAACAATAATAGAATCTTTTTTCATTGCCCAGTTAAATATAGGCATCTCCTGAAGGCCCAGAAAAGTCTTAGTCCTACAGCACTCCTCTTTTACTAGGTTGATCACTGAATATAACACTCTGATCAATATGCATCTTACCAAGTACAAATGCTAGCTTGAAAGACCTCAAACATTCATAACCATTAGAATCAACAGGCTAGACTCCCCCAGGTATTTGAACAGGTAAGAAACTCTTTCACTTTCTTCCATGTTATACAGACTCCTGTATGGAGTTAGTTTCTTGTCTTTCAACCTAACAAAGGCCCTGTTTTTACTACTACTTCATCTCAAAACACTGGTAAGCATCTCCAATAAAGTATAGCATTACTTCTGTTTATTTTCTGGCTTAAAATAGATCATTTTTAAAAGCCCTTCATTATCTAAGTTCATAATTTTATTCAATGTAAATGAAAGAGATGATGTGAAAGATGTCAAGTTTTCTCTCTTATGGTCTTATGGTCAGCAAGGAAACATATCATCAAAAAGTGGAGAATATCTACACCACCATCTTTTGAGGACTTTCTCTTCATTTTAAAAGAAATAGCACTGAAAGACACCAAAATTAAAGAACAAAGAATTCATCCCAAGTTATTCATTAATAGTCCTTGGACAAAAGTGATATCTCTTATTTACTTTTATCAACTGAACTTGACCACTGGTGTTTAAAGATTCTATGAAATTTTAAAATGGACAATAGCCAATACTGCACCCTAGGAAGTATCTATGGTATGTTTACATTTCTCCCTCATAAGGGCCTTACTATTATCCCATGCGGTCCATTTATTTGAACCCATCCAATCAGCAAAACATAAACTTGAAGTATGCTAAAGTGTTCTGCTGTGTAATGTACAAAGGAAGTTGTTCCCACAAGAAGGGAATCCTTTGGGCAATGAACCTTTATCTTCAATAAGTCATATTTATGATGTGAAGTAAGTTGAGGATAACTTTATTTTCTCGCTCACAGGCCTTTGTACATATTGTAGATTGATTGCTATTTTTTTTTCATTTGTAATTTCAGTATTTACTATTTTTAGTATGATTTATTCCATCTGACTATATATATCTTGTCATTTGAAAATTTTAATAAACCTTTTGGGAAAAAAAACACTGTTAATGTTAGGAATGCTTGCTTCAAAACCCTCAACTTACTTCATATCATAAATATGACTTATTGAAGATAAAGGTTCATTGCCCAAAGGATTCCCTTCTTGTGGGAACAACTTCCTTTGTACATTACACAGCAGAACACTTTAGAATACTTCAAGTTTAAGTTTTGCTGATTGGATGGGTTCAAATAAATGGACCGCATGGGATAATAGTAAGGCCCTTATGAGGGAGAAATGTAAACATACCCTAGATACATCCTAGGGTGCAGTATAGGCTATACATAGCTGTTGAAATCATCTGCCTAGTTCTAATCTATGAATGTATAAAGTAAGTGCCAGTAAGCAAGGGGTGGTAAATATTTCCTTGCAGAAACCCTGTTTTCTGTTCAGTACATTAGTTTCACAGAATTACATTTAGAAATTCCATGATAACATTCCCATTTTGGATATTAGGAATAATAAGTCAATTTCACTTACCTGCTCAAAATATTTCCAAATTCAGTTTGACTGCATCTTTACAATTTTTCCACTGTAGTTACTTATTTGATTAAGATGTAAACAGGTACACACTGAATTCAGATACATTTACAAGTTGACAAATATTGCAATCAATTTAATGTCACCTTCATTTTAGCATCTAATTATTTTATGTAAGTAAACATGAAGTACAGCACATTAAATGCAGTGACAAATAATATAAACTATACAACAAAATTGAACTATTACTCAGAGCTATGCAACCTGTCTGCACTGTCATGCATCCAAGCCAATAATTAAACTTGATTTACCTGGGCCACAGTTAGCCCTTTATGCCACCAGCACAGGCAGTCCCTATTTCCTATAACTGAGCTTCTCAAATAAATCCAAGTTATTAGTTTGTAAATATAGCTTACTAAACCATGTAGTCCTCCATTTTTAATGGATTACCTCTGTACAACCTGATCTTAGGAGATACTTACCTGATGTGTTTCTGAAGAATGTTTGAGCCTTCAGGTTACATTTTACTCTTGTTTTATCTGCCTTTTTATACATATACATGAAAGCCAGCTCTTAGGGCCTGTCTCTGGATTAACAACTTTTTAGAAACATATAATGCACCTTCTTGTGGTAGGTGACCAGTGAAGAATAACAGGGACAGAATTGCACTGAGACTTTCAAAGCCACTACAAGGCAATTAGATATCAAGGCAATTTCACAATTCATACTTGGCAGCAAAGGAGAAAAGACTGCATTCATTTTTATGAATCTTTTATTTAGGTTGCCAATTAAAATATAGTTTGCAGTGAAAGAAAAAAAAAAAAAAAAAATATATATATATATATATATATATATATATATATATATATATATATATATATACACACACACACACACACATATATAAATATATATATATATATATATGTATATATATATATATATATATATATATATATATATATATATATATATATATATTACACATACATGTATTACAATAAGCAGTATGCTTGTTGTTTGTTTGCTTGTTATTTCCCTGAAACGCTAATTCCACCTAAAACGCGGCTTTTCAGCGCTTCTGTGGATCCCTAGTGATATCTGCATTGCTTACTGTATTTATTTCCTTGTTTCACTTGAAAGAAAGTTACTGTTTTTCGTTTTTGCATTTAAGTTACCTGTAACACATTGCATTTAAGTTACCTGGCACTTGCTCACTAAGTCAGCACTAAAAAATTAAAAGCACTACACCCTCACAAACTCCCCTTGAGTACCTTGTTCCCCATTGGCCCTTTTTTTAAATTATAAATGAATTCCCAATACTATTCTAGCATGTCCAAAGGTCAGTTGTCAATCTCCTCTCCAATCCAGCTGGTGAATCTGGGAATCTTGAGGCAATGTTACAACTGCCTCATGTACACAGACAACCCTCTCCTCCTCCCAACAAATTCCAACACATGTGAGAGATGCAACCATATAGCAAAACTGGAGGCTAAGCTCTCTCAACTCAGTACTGGCATAACCAGTCAGGAGAAGGAAACCACACTCACTACAATTCCAGTCTCACATAGACCTACCACGACAGCAAACCAAACACATAAACGCACAAAAACATACTCGGAGGCTCTAAATAAAAATCTGCCTAAGCAGCAGAGACCACCAAAGCAGACACCCAAGCAACCGCTACCCCAAAACAAAACACATGCAACACATAGCTCACAAAGCCAGTGTGCTGAACAGTCACAGCCCTTAAGGCTAAACAACACACCTGATACTCTTGTAATAGGTGACTCTATCGTCAGGCACACTGATGTCCCGCTCACCAGGCTGAACAAGGAGAAGGTCACGGTGAGCTGCCTGTCAGGTGCTAGGATCCGCCACATAACACAAGCACTCAGGTCACTCCAAGGCAAGTACAAATATGACTCAGTCATTGTCCATGCTGGTGTGAATGAGTTGAGATGCACCTCTCTGGACTACATGAAAAGAAACATAGAGGAGCTCTCTGAGCATGTAGCCCAGGCTGGTATGACCCTGACCTTGAGTAGCATCTTACCCTCACCAAGAATGATGCCACAATATGAAGACAAGATGATCAATTTCAACAATTGGCTTAAGTACTGGTGTCATTCAAAGGGGATCCAATGCCTGTCAGCCTGGGATGACATGCTCGACAAGCCACGATGCTTCGCTTGGGACGGCTTGCACCTGTCACCCTTGGGCTTTCGGATATTGTCAAAGGCTCTTCCCACCCTCATAGTGCCTTTTTTAGGCAAGGCTCGAAAGACAAACCCACCTCCATAGGTTTCACAAGGGATAAGAGACTAAGAGTTATGCTACTCAATGCCAGAATTCTAAACCTCAAGATGCACACACTCAAAACTCTCCTTAGCATGGAGAACATCGATATCTGTGCAGTAACAGAAACCTGGTTCAAGGCTCCCAAGAGCACCCCGGCACTGCCAGGTTATACCTCATACCATGCTTTTCAGCCCCAAAACTTGGACCGAACCACAAAAGGAGGGGGGGGAGTATCAATATTCGTCAAAGATACCCACACCTCCAGGTTGGTGGCACAGCACGAAGCATCAGAGACTATCCATGTGCAACTAACAGTGGGTAAAACTGCCTTCCAGTTTATAGCCTGCTACAGACCACCCTCCCAAACCCAGGAACCCCACTCGGCCTTCCTGAGAACATTGGAAAATATGAAGGTCTCTCCAAACACCATTATATTGGGCGACTTCAACTACCCAAACATAGACTGGGAGCATTACTCTAGCTCCAACACCCTAGCCAAAAAGGTTCCTAGAATTTATAAACTCAAATGCTATGGAACAACTTGTTACCACTACCACAAGAGGGGAAAACATACTGGACCTGATCATCACCAACAGAAGTGTATCCCTCACTGGTAAGATCAGACCATAAACTAATCTCACTGGATATTCACATCCCGACCCCACCCCCTGCCCAGAAAACCACAGTGAAAAACTTCTCTAAAGCAAATTTCACACTCCTCAAAACCGAGGTGGAATCCTTCAAAGCCCCCGGGCCTGTGGAAAATACGGCCCAGACCGCAGAATCCTTTATAAACGAATTCTATGAACACATTCAGGAATGCATGGATCATGCAATCCCAAATAAAACCAAGACCCAATCCTCCAAAGGCAGACGTCCTGTCTGGTGGACCCCAGCCATAAACAAACTATACAATAGAAGGAGGAAGCTACTACATGATAGAGCAAAATCCCAAATAGGGAAGGCATCTCTGATCAGTATTAGCAAAAATCTATGGGCACTCATAAAATCGTCTAAGGCCAGCTTCGAGAGAAGAATTGCACAGGACACTAAGGATAATCACAAGGCTTTCTTTAGTTATGTTAGGAACCTGGGTGGGAAATCCCAGATATGCTCAGAATTAGTCCAAAATGACACAAAATACACCGAACCCACAGACATTGCCAAAATCCTAGCTGACAGGTTCAGCACAAACTCCCCCCCCCCCCACCAAAAGGGCAAATATCTATCCCAGCAGAGTGCTGCCCCCCTGACATCTCAGATGCTCAGGTAAGAGCCACCCTCTCCAAAGCAAAAAACACAGCATCAATGGGAAGAGACGGTGTCCCGGGCTGCGTCTTACATGAACTCCAAGAAGAGCTAAACCCAAACATAAAACTACTGTTCAATCTCAGCCTTACTACAGGATATGTACCCAAAGAGTGGCGTACAGCAACAGTGGTCCCTCTCCACAAAGGTGGTGCCTCAATGGATCCTGGAAACTATCGCCCCATAAGCCTGACTAGCTTGGTCTGCAAAGCTATGGAAAGGATCATCATGGACCTCATAAATAAAGATATTGGGGACCTACAGACACTGGATCCTACCCAGTTTGGCTTTGTTAAGTGCAGATCCTGCCTCTTAAACCTGGTTGATTTCTTTGAAACAGTCACCAAGGCCATTGACAAGGGGAAGGTGGTCCACACAGCCTACCTGGACCTTGCAAAAGCCTTCGATACAATACCCCACTCAGGCATTATAGATAAGCTCACCAGCTTAAATATAAACCCCTATGTCACTAGACGGGTTGCAAACTGGCTCAAGGACAGAACCCACATGGTTAGGATTGCTGGAGCCATGTCAGACTCCAAACCAGTTACAAGTGGCATCCCACAAGGCTCAGTCCTGGGACCTCTCTTGTTCGGTATATATTTCTCGGAGGTACAGGCCAAAACAGAAGGACTGTGGCTGACCAAGTTCGCAGATGACTGCAAACTGGGCGCCATAATCGACTCTCCAGCCAACACAAACAACCTCCAAAAGGGCCTCATAGAAACAGACAGCTGGTGCCAGAGCCATGGCCTCAAGCTAAATGCCAAAAAGTGTATAGTCATCCCCTTTGGCAAAAACAAAGTGCCCACAAATTACCACATAGGTGGTAATCCATTAAGTACAGAAGAAGTAATTAGGGACCTGGGGACCCAAGTTGACAGCAATCTCTCATTTGATAACCACGTGGCCAAAGTGGTTAGAAAAACATTTTATATAGCCCACCTTATCATGAAGGGATTCACATCTAGATCAGGGGAGGTCATCGTGCCTCTTTACTCATCCCTCATCAGGCCCATAATTGAGTACAATGCCCCTTTTGGGATGTACCTTACCAGACACCTGCAGCAACTGGAAAGACCTCAAAAGTACCTCACCAAGAGGATCAAAGGGCTCAAACAGATGCCATATGCTGCCCGGTTAAAGAAACTCCAGCTCTACTCAGTGGCATACCGCCTGCTCAGAGGCAATCTATGCCTGACGTATAAAGCTATGTCCAACCCAGAATTAATGGACATGCTGCACTTCAGAAAATCCAAATCCCATCGAGCTACGTGCTCGAGAGACTTGAACCTCAGCACTGAAATAAATAGGACATGCTGGAGGGACAGATTCATAACCCAGAGGCTCCCTTCACTCTGGAATAAAATCCCAGTCCAGGTTAGGCAGAGTCCCTCACTGACTCTCTTCCAGAGGAATCTTGATGAGTGGATGGGAGATCGTAGGTTTACCGTGGGTATCACTTCTGTGTCACTGTTAGGCAGAGGCACAGTATACTAACCTCGAAAAAGGGCATAGCAAAATTAATTTAAAATGGGTGGCGAAAGCCAAACACACTCTGGCTAGGCTTATAAATGCCCTAGGGGAGATAGCATAGTATGAACCTATGAACCTACATATATATATATATATATATATATATATATATATATATATATATATATATATATATATATACACACACACACACACACACACACACACACACACACACACACACACACACACACACACACTCACACGTGCACACTCACACTCTCACACACACACACACACACACACACACACACATACACACACACATACATATGCTTGGGTTAAGCAGTGATGCCTAGGTTTCCCACAGTCCTACATATGAAAAAAGATTGCCAGAGGCTCTTGTTTGCACAAATCACACAGGTGGAAGCATTCCTGAACAACAAAAGATTCATAATTTCTAAGGAAATGGACTTAATATGTCTTCTCGCCTTACTTCACCAGACTCCAAAAGTAAACTAAACCATTCTCCAGGCACTCCAATGAAAATCTCTTGAAGCAACAAAAAGAAATTCAAGGCACAAGAGTATGCAACCCATACTTTTGAATCCTTGCAACAATTCCACAAGATCTGTCACAAGGCGGTCTTTAATGTGGATATTTAGAACCATTCCTAACCCTGGATAAGTGATTTGATGTTAATAGACTAGAGGCTGAAATGGACTTCCAAACCATGGAACCATTAGTAAACAAAGTGAATAATTTGGGTAAAGTTCAGGACTGTGCAAAACAAATGAAATTTGCTTTTGCTGTTGCCACTGCAGGAGAAGTGCCTTCCTGAATTCTACATACTGCTGGACTGGGTCTTCCTTCTATAACCTTAAGGGCTAAAAGTATCATTTTTCTTCTGCCTACCTGTACATCAGGGGTTTACAACTGGTATGCTGTCCTCTTGCCCATTAAGCTGCTAAATAAAGAAAACCTGAGGCAATTCATTCCTGCAAAAGTTTTTTTTTTCATGCAATGTAGTAATACTTCTGTAAAGATTAAAATCGGAATTTAAACTGCACTATAGTTCTGCTTATTCATATAGTACATTATCCATTTTTTACTGTTAATCTACTTATTTTGTAATTATTTTGTAACTTTTTACTTCACTAGAGCTGGAGGTGTAGTGTAAGATGCTCATTTGCCACATATATTCTTCCAACCTGAGGCATTCCCAAACATCATGCTAGGCATATCCCCTTAATGGGATGGGATAATGTTGTCTGGAAACTACAATGCACTCTAACAGACGCACATATACCGAGAATGGTAAGGAGAACTCTGATGGCCACAACTTTTTTCAGGAGGACTAAATTCATCAGATTTTTCCGGTTACGTTAGAGTGGCCTTAGTGTTACAATGTATGGATATCTTCCTCGAGTTTAATGGGCCATGTCTGAAATCGCACTCATCCGCACCTAGTCTATGTTCTCAATGTCTAAGGAAAAGAAAAGGTTTTGGCATCTGGGGCAGTGTGGACCAAGGATTTTTAAACGGTTTAAGAAACTGAATTTGGTTAGAATAAGGCTTACCCTTAGGGATGAATTTAATAGAATACAGCTTACAGGGTTGATGACTATACAAGTCTGGCATCAGTAGATCCACCTTAGCATTTATTACTGAAATGAATTACATAATCTCCCAGGGGCAGCAACTCTCATTAACATGTCTTGCAAAGATATAAACAATACAATCTCAGATAAATGGTGGCAATATCTGCAGTTACTATGTCAGCAGAAATATTCTAAGATATGGGCATATATTTAGTTAGGTTACTAATTTAACACCTAATTCTTAAGAGACTGACAGTTCTTTACATACACACATATATATATCTATATATATATCTATATATATATATATATATATATATATATATATATATATATATATATATATATATAGATATATATATAAGAATATATTTTATACACACATATATATATATATATATATATATATATATATATATATAGCTATAGATTGGATATAGATATAGGTATATGTCTAAGATCTAAGTGGCTGTCACATTTTTGAAGATGTAAAATAGGCAAGAGCCTTACAGGCCATTACTAAGATTATTATGGAAGCAAACTGGCTGAACTCTTGTTAGTTTGACCACTTTTCTAGATTCCTTCTGACCTTATATTTTACATATTTCAAAAGGTTGCACTTTTATTGTAAGCACTCTTTCTCAGTCAATCATCAAGTAAAGACAGGGCCGTGCTTTATAATGGAGATGGCATGTATATATATATATATATATATATATATTTACAGAAAGAGAGACAGATGTGAATATCTGCCATTTCGTTTGACTGAATGAGTTGCATTTCAATGAAATGAAACATCATACTGTCCTGTAATCATATACATCACAAAAACGCACACACACACACACACACACACACACACACACACACATACACGCACACGCACACGCACACACACACCCACCACATACCTATCCCTGAGTTGTCAGAACATTCCTAATGTCTCTTTTCATACTCATAAATCACAGACACAGACAATCACAGTCAGACATTAATGCCAGACATTAGACTTTCATTCCTCTTATTGTTGCAAAACTGCATTGTGATGACAAGTCTGTTACTGTATTCATTTTTAAGTGATACCAAGTAATATTTAAAAATTCTCCCTGGTGTTATCCAGCGTTCCAACAGGCTTTGTTCAGAATTCTACAGCACAGCTCTTCAGAGGTACGGCACTGCCCCAACACAAACATCCCACTACCTTCCCAACTGTTTCTGATTGTCTCCCTTCTTTGTTTCTTGTAACTCATGGACTTTTACAGTCAATCAATAATGCCAGACATCAATAGTTTCATACTTCCTACAGTTCAAAGAAAACATCAGAATGCAAGCTCTCCATAGTTACTGTAGGGGATTAAAGCTCTGGATTGTGAATCTTTCTGTGCCAAAGATAGAGGGCAGGATTCATGAATTCTCCGTGTAAGACTTAATAAGTCTTACATGGAGGCTGCAGTTGAACAGTATGACATCAGCGAAACATGAATATTCATGAGGGCACGCTGACTCATCAGTAACTCTTACACAGACTGAGTATGAAAGCAGGGGCGTGTCCGACTGCTGAGCAGTCTAAATGTTCACGCCCCTGCAAGCTGTTACAAAGCACAATGTCAGCACACAAGATCAAGGCCACTCAAATGTACTTGCACCCAACAGCAAACTCCCTGACACTGGAAACCCCAATCAAAGTTATAAAACGTAAAATACTAATTTTCTTTTTTTAATCCACGATATAGCTGCCCGCATACCTCTCAACCTCTTAGAATAAGAAATCTGGACAAAGCCATTAAAAAACTGGTACAAATAGGGACATGTTTTAAATATTGCTCTTACAAATTAGAAAGTTGATAGAATAACAAATTTTGCATTAGTATGCATGTTCTGTATGATATGAAGTCTAAAACTCAAATGTCTGTCATTATTTTCCAACTTCAATCTTTAATAATTTGCCAGAAAGCCACAATTTTATGAAAAATTGACCAAAAATATAAGGCAAAAATTTGGACATTCTGCAAAAATCTGTACAGTTGAGAGGTATGCCCGTATTTGCGCGTGTGAGTGCGGGTGTGCCCATTGCCTAACCACAGTTAGCAACTGTGACAGCGAATAGCATATAAGAAATAATTATTCAAATTCTGCCAAGTAATATTAGTGTAATGGTAGAGCATTAGCCTAAAGAGTAGGCATTCACGGTTTGAGTCCCACCACTACCCTTCTTATTTATTTTTTTTAATGTTCCAAATCAGTATATGAAATAATACCTGACATATATGATTAAAATATTATAAAAACCAGTGAAATGGCCAATTTATTATTGAAGGAAATATATATTTTAAAGGCTCCAGATTTAAGCAGTGCTTTACCCAGCTAAATAGGGTTGCCCAAAGTTTAGCAGCGCTTTATCCAGAGCAATGTGTTTGTGCGGACGTGCGCACCACACCAACCAGGGCACTGTAGGGACACATATCCTACACAAGGGTATCATACAGACAGATGCCTGTCATCTGATACATGCTGTATAGCAGTAAGCCAACTATGACATAGTCATCCACATGTACTATACTTACTATCTCATCAGTACCACATAGGTGGTAGCCCTCAACATGTATGTTGGGTACCAATGTGTACATACAGCCTCATGTTATGTCATGTGTCCCTTGGTATCCACATATCCATAGGTATTGTGGAGTCCCAAGGTGTGTCACATGAGACATTAGAGGCCTGGATGCATATCCACAAGGCGGTTGTACACCTATAAAGACTGTCTATTATTGTCAGTCGTTGTGTATGAACATGTCTGACATATACCCCAGGCATATACCCTCACTCACACTACTGTTAAGTAACTGTCATGGGTGTGTGTGGCACAGATGACCCTGGCCACAGATCACGACAGTGGATGGCCCTGTCACATACATACATATGTGACCTACGATCTGAGAAACAGCGGCACAACCTGTCAATGGTAACAAATGTATTCATGTAGTATGCAGGCTTCACACCTATGTACTGATTAAGGGAACATGTACACATATATATTTGCCACACAGATACCTGATGTGTGCAATGCACTTACTGTTGTAATCATAATATGTCATAACATAGTAAAAGCAAAACCCACACCGCATTGTGCAAGAGTCAGCACTTACAGGATTCAAACCCCTACCTAAGTACATTATGACACTAGAGAGAAATGCATTAGCACAGCATGCTATTTGCTTTACTGGGTGGTTTCCCTTCTCCATCTGTATTTCTGGGGTGGTGACATCATCAGTCTTTCCAAAGAGGAATATACATCTTTAGTGTGTTTTCCCAGTCTTCAAAAAGGCCACTCCTTTCAAACAGAATTACACTCTCATAGTTAGCGTGTACAGGATTCAAACCCCTACCGAAGTACATTAGTACACGAGAGAGATGCATTAGCACAGCCTGCTCTTTGCTTTACTGGGTGGTTTCTCTTCTCCCTCTGTATTTCTAGGGTGGTGACATCATCACTCTTTCCAAAGAGGAATATACATCTTTAGTGTGTTTTCCCAGTCTTCAAAAAGGCCACTCCTTTCAAACAGAATTACACACTCATAGTTAGCGTGTACAGGATTCAAACCCCTACCGAAGTACATTAGTACACGAGAGAGAGATGCATTAGCACAGCGCGCTACTTGTTTTACTGAGTGGTCTTGCTTCTCCCTCTGTATTTCTAGGGTGGTGACATCATCACTCTTTCCAAAGAGGAATATACATCTTTAGTGTGTTTTCCCAGTCTTCAAAAAGCCCACTCCTTTCAAACAGAATTGCACACACACAGTTAGTATGTACAGGATTCAACCCCCTACCTAAGTACATTATGACACGAGAGAGATGCATTAGCACAGCCTGCTCTTTGCTTTACTGGGTGGTTTCTCTTCTCCCTCTGTATTTCTAGGGTGGTGACATCATCACTCTTTCCAAAGAGGAATATACATCTTTAGTGTGTTTTTCCAGTCTTCAAAAAGCCCACTCCTTTCAAACAGAATTGCACACACAGTTAGCATGTACAGGATTCAAACCCCTACCTAAGTACATTATGACACTAGAGAGAGCTGCATTAGCATAGTGCACTACTTGCTTTACTGGGTAGCTTCCTTTCTCTGTCTGTATTTCTAGGGTGGTGACATCATCACTCTTTCCAAAGAGGAATATACATCTTTAGTGTGTTTTCCCAGTCTTCAAAAAGCCCACTCCTTTCAAACAGAATTGCACACACATACCCCCAGCGCTTACAGGATTCAAACCCCTATCTACATGTGTTATTATATTATAGAGACATGCATTAACACGGCGCGCTATATGCTTTACTGGGTGCTTTTCTACACCTGCTATACTTGTAGGATGCTGACATCACCAGACTTTCCAAAGAAGAATGTAACTCCTTCATTGTGTCTACAGTCTACAAAAAGGCCACTCCTCTCAAAGGATGTGATACACATACACAACACCCCCCATACACACACACGCACACATTCAGCATTTGCAGGTTTCAAACCCCTACCTAAGCATGTTATGATACTATAGAGACAGGCATTAACATGGTGTACTATATGCATTACTGGGTATTTGTCTACACCTGCTATACTTGTAGGATGTTGACATCACCAGATTTTTCAAAGAAGAATGTAACTCCTTCATTGTGTCTGCAGTCTACAAAAAGGCCACTCCTCTCAAAGGATGTGACATGCATTCACAACACCCCCCCCATACA
This sequence comes from Protopterus annectens, assembly GCF_019279795.1. NCBI lineage: Eukaryota > Metazoa > Chordata > Ceratodontiformes > Protopteridae > Protopterus > Protopterus annectens. Next base: position 829,935,482 of record NC_056748.1, on the reverse strand, counting down.
CACACATTCAACATTTGTAGGTTTCAAACCCCTACCTAAGTATGTTATGATACTACAAAGGCAGACATTAATACGGCACGCTATATGCTTTACTGGACATTTGTCTACACCTGCTATACTTGTAGGATGCTGACATCACCAGACTTTCCAAAGAAGAATGTAACTCCTTCATTGTGTCTACAGTCTACAAAAAGGCCACTCTTCTCAAAGGATGTGACACACACACACACACACACACACACACACACACACACACACACACACACACACACACACACACACACACACAACATTTGCAGGTTTCAAACCCTTACCTAGCTATGTTATGATACTACAGAGCCAGGCATTAACAAGGCGCGCTATATGCTTTACTGGGTGTTTCTTTTTCACCTGCCACATTTGTAGGTTGCAGATATCTTCGGACTGGTCATGGTAATGTCTGTAGTAATTGCAGGAATGAGCCATGTGTGTTGGAAGGTATCCAATAGCTCTGTGTGAGTCAGCTGGACAGGTGTATGGATGATTGTATGTTTGGCCATGGGATATCTTCTGTGTCCCTGCTACACAGATGCACAATGGACTGTACATATATGGGCTATCTTGTGTGACCTACTTTTCACATACACAGTATTCAAATTGGACATGTTGCACATGCCAGACACACTCTGCCTAGGTGTGTACATGCCCTAGGGCAGATAGCCTAGGATCAGACTCTGCACCTATGATAATGTTCAGGATTCACACCTGTTTATTGATGATACCCTTTGCAGGTGTTTATCGTCTTCGTTTCCCCACTTTCTATGAACAATTTAGGTATCTGCAGCAAAGATGTGATTATGACAGGGTTCGACTATACTGTATATGTGTCTATTGTCATATAACTGTGTGCACAGGCCAGATTGCTGGATAGTGTGTGGTTCCTGGGTTGACACCTGTAACTGCCTGATAGGTATGGACCATTGCTATACTCTGACATGGCCTATGTGTGTGAGCATGCCCAGTGTAACCTTTCAGAATGTTGCTGACTGAGTTCTACTACCATAGTTGATTTATTCAACATTTTACCTGTAGCTAAAAGGCTTGTAGTCTGCAACATAAAACACCCCTGTCAGTCTCGAACCCCAGACCTTGGACACACTAGACTGCATAAATTATTACTAAGCCACAGCAGACATAAAATAATTTGATGCTGTAATAAATATATCATTCCTTACAATGAAGGAATGTAAAGGAATAATAGAAAGGCCATTAGACAAAGCCTGTTCTGTGAATCCTTAACAGCCAGTGTTGTGGAATTGCATTACATGACAGTGATAAGAGAAGCAGTCATTCTAGCAAACAATAATGTTACAGAGGCACTTTACAAACCACACACAGTATCAGGGCACTGCAAACACTAGCATATCTGAGTGGGGCAGACGCCATAGCTCTTAAATATGTTCTATGCAAGTTCATGACTGTGCAATGTATGTTAGCTGTGTCAGTCTCACTCCCGCTAGAAAGTATTGCCGTCATATATAGAGGTGGGGTATTACACAATGAATACTGACATTAATAACAGTAGACACTGCTTGCAACTGCAGCCACTAACATTTTATTTGTCAGTTAAGCTTTTTAAGTTTTCACTTCTCTTAGTTAACTCCAGTGTTACAGTGTCTCTTGACAGAAACATAATGGGCTGTTGTTTTTAGAGTTTTAAGTGCTGGACTGGGCTGGGTTTGTTTACTGCCTGTGTGATTGCCTGATTCTGATTATTTCCACCTGCTAGCTCTGCTGACTCTCCTTGGTTAACTTCCTACTGTTTGTTGTGCTCCCTTTTCCCTTTCCATTCCCTCAGGGGGGCGGACACAGTGTGCACCTTCTATTTCTTGACTTTAGCTAGGATACCTACTGACACATCTCTTCCAGTGATGAGCAACTGACAGCTAACACATGCCACTCTGCTCCAATGAGATTAGCTTCTTTCATACATACCCCCTCATGATGTCACCTATATCCTACTCTGTTACTCCCCTTTTCCTAGTCTTACACTCCACTGACTGTGCTCATTTGCTATGTAGACATGGGATTCACTATCCTTACCCTCATTTGCATAGGATTGCCTACTAATGCTTAGTTACATCTCTTAGACTGGGTTCCCCCCTTAGCAACCCCTACTCGGTAGCCATGTTGTCTTCAGTCTGCCATTGCCTTGCATTGTACATTACAAATTCACATAAAATCCACATTTGTGGATTTTTATTATTAGTTTTCTGGTTTTTAGAGCACAGCCATTTAGTGCAGCGCTGCACTACGCTTAAACATCGGAAATTGGACAAAAAAAATAAATTAATTTTTTTTCATTTTGCATAAGGAAACATTGCCAATGGCCATATATTTGGCCATTGGCATGCTTCCTCTACTGGATGCAACCTTTATTTTGAGCTGTCACTGCTCCGTTTTGCTATTTGCAGAATGGTACTCAGTTGTCAACTGAGTACATTTCTGCAGATAACACTACTCTTACTCGGACAGGTTCGGGTTTCCTGAATCTAAAATCTACCTCATTAGCATGCCTTTCAGCTGCAATTGAGGTAATTTGCATGTCCCGGCCCTGTCCATGAAAGAGATGTGTTAGGAGCTCTCTTGCACACCCCTGCAGGCTGTTCCTGGATCGCTCGTCGGACATGATGGCTGCATGGAGTCTTACTCTACTCTTAGACTCCGTACAAGCCATCGTGAATCCAGCCCAGAGTGTTTGAAGCTGTTTTTTTCAAGATTTTAATTTCACTTTTTTCAGTTACTATTTAAATAATATCCCTGGTGTCTAGTGAGAGCACAAAGGACTAAAGATCTGCTGACAAAATATTTTGTGTGCAAAAGGGACAACATTCAAAGGTTCTTCCCTAACGTTTTTATGTGACTTAATGTAATATTTAAAAAACATCCCTGGTGTCTGGTAATAGTGCAGAGGATTAAATCTTTGCCTTATTAACAAGATGTTTCTCTGTTGAGAGTAGACAGCTTGAAGCCTTTCACTTGTTGTTCTTTTAACTTTAAGTGACTTAGGATAATATTTAAAGAGTATTTCTGGAGTCTAGTGTTTCAGTTTAGAGTAATTTATTAAGTGCATTCTTGGTGTGTCATGCCCCCCCCCCCCCCACGCACACACACACTCATACAACTTTTGTGCTACAAAACTATTGTTCTATTAACTTTTTAATTGATGTAAGGAAAGTGATATAAGGAAATTTTAATTTCCTTGGTGTCTACTATCTCGCAACCCAATATTGCAGGATTTGGTCATTAGTTTAGGGGAGATCAGGTGTTACAACCCCCCCCCACACACACACACACACACACACACACACACACACACACACACACACACACTGATAATTGTCCTCTAAACTCCTTGGCATTTACCTCTAATATGATCTCATCCATTGATGGTAATGGGTGAATGCAACGTTTTGACAGAGCTCTGCTGCCCAAATACCTTACCACAGGCATATCAGGGAATAGCACATGAGTAATAAACATAGGCCACTCCCCCATAATGCCTCATTAGCATGTAGCTCAGCCGAGGAGATGGCCCACTGAGGAAATCCTACAGACCAAGTTAGATCACTGCATCAGGCCTATCACTGAATCAGAATGGGCCACTACCAGTGATATCAGCCATGTTATGGCTTCCTGCTGATGGTGGCCCTTTCTGAGTTCAGCCTTTAAGTCTCCTATAATCTGACTTGAACATAATTTTACACTATAAACTTACTTATATATTCCCATCTCAGATCACTGTCACTAAATTACCTTGTCTGCTTAAATTTAGATGTTTAAATATATTCTTGTAATTTTCCTATTTAATAATTTTTCTCCTTAATAATGCTTCATGAACAAAAGAAAAAGAGGTGTTTTAAACTAGTGGAATCATCATCTAAAGATTTCATTGGTGGAGGCTGTCTATGACTTATCTTCACATATTCTTCTTTTCCATAGCAATTACTAAAAAAAAGTACCTTTGAAAAAGTTTGCAGCAAAGCCAGCTTTATTAATGGAACCATCTGACACAAATTTCATCCATAGTTTGTTTGATGTAGATTTGATATCTTCTGGCCTTTCGTATCCACAAAAGTGTCCAATTTTTGGACTGTCTTCTGAATTTCCATCACGAATTTCCAAATAATCATAAGCACAGTTATCGTGTCTTTCAATCTGTAAAGTAATAAATCATCAATTACAAATCTTTTCATTCAGTATGATTACAATAAGACAGCCTGAAAACTGTTCTTTCAGTGTCAATTCAATACTGTAATATGAGGCATAGTTAAAATAATCAAATCAAATTCCTGTTGGTGGGGAGCTCTACCTCTGCAATGTTTGTATGGACAAAATAAGGGGAAAAAATTACTACAGCACCTGTATATTAAGTTACAGTGTAACATAATATGCAGGCCAATTTTTTTTTTTTTTTTTTTTTTTTTTTTTATTTAACATTTGTTTACCAGGAAATTCTGACTGGGACAGGCCCCATTTTCAGAGGAGGCTAGGGGCGAAACACTCCAGACACATGTCTTTGGAAAGTGGGAGGAGACTGGAACACCCAGAAGAAACCTACGTGAATACAGGGAGGACATGCAGACTCCGCACAGACTGCACCCCATAGGCTGTCACATCTGCATATTGCCTTTTCGCGTGAGATCACTGTAACACTATACGTTGAGCCCTGTTTATTGCTGTAGCACTGCTGTGGTCTTTGATTTATTCCTTTATGATGCACTGAGCTGTTCTGCTAGAGGCATTGTGTGTTTCTGAATCTCAGCCATAGTTTATTCCATGATCTGTCCATTTCTTTTGAGCCACCAAAGTGCAATTTTTTCCTGCAAATAACATTTGTTTTCCTATTTCCCCTATAAGGGAATGTTTAGTTTTTGTATAAACCAGATTAATGGAAAAATAAAACAGCTTTCGAAAATACTGTTTTTTATGGGGTTTTTTAGCTGAAAATCCAACTGGAGAACCTCTTGCTGTAAGATGACAATGTCAACTGCTGTACCACTGTGCCACCAGATGTTTACATTGATAGCATAACTATATATATATATATATATATATATATATATATATATAAAATTGACTAACTGGATAACTTATCAATAAGAGAAAAAAAAATTCAATCATAAAATGAAGAAATATTTATCCTCTGAGTAACTCATAATACTGAACTATTGTCGTTTCTAACATTTCCTTCTTATACTTTGTTCTCTCTCATTGCCCCCTTACAAAAATGATACTTGCCAAGATTACAGATTACAACTACTGATGGCGCTCAACTGGCGAAACATAAAAAAACAGTATTCTAGAAAGCTGTTTTATTTTTCCATTAATCTGGTTTATACAAAAACTATACATTCCCTTATAGGGGAAATAGGAAAACAAATGCTATTTGCAGGAAAAAATGCAGTTTGGTGGCTCAAAAAAAATGGACAGATCATGGAATAAACTATGGTCGATATTTAGAAACACATAATGCCTCTAGCAGAACAGCTCAGTGCATCATAAAGGACTAATCAAAGACAACAGCAGTGCTACAGCAGTAAACAGGCCTCAACATATAGTGTTACAGTGATCTCACGAGACAAAACAGTATGCAGATGTGACAGCCTATGGACACAGCTAATGCAAATAGGCTGTGTGCTCTTCAAAAACAGCCTTTTGCAAGGACTGAAATAACAGTGGAGCAAGTCAAAGACAAGCTCTATCATGCTATTTGGGAGGAAAGAAACTAAAATGTATTCTCTCTTTTGAGGGTGCAAACTCACTGATATCTATGACAGAAGTAGGGCTTTTAATGCCACAGCAGGCAAGTAGTGCAAAGCCACGCATGTGTGTCTGTGTGTGTGTTTGTGGGTGCCTGTGCAACAGCATTGCCAGAGTCGGTAGGGGGAACACTAGAACGGTTACTACTAAATGTGCTCTGTTCAGTTCAGAGCCATGCTACTGTGCTTTTGATGTGGCTCTTCCTTGTCTCAGAATTGCTTTTATCACTGTGTTCATCTAATGGGTATAGATTTCATCAGAATATTACAAATGACTACAAGACCCCTATATAAAAATATATATATATATATATATATTTTATATATATATATATATATATATATATATATATATATATATATGTGTGTGTGTGTGTGTGTGTGTATATATATATAAATAAATAAATAAATATATATATATATATATATATATATATATATATATATATATATATATATATACACACACACACATATGGACAACAACTCACAATCATGTAACAACTCACCAAGTACAGCAATAAAATAATACACTGAATGAATGGCATCACTTCATTTGTTTTGTTCTCAGATTTAAAATATTTCTAATAGAAATAACATTGTTGACACCTGGTGCAATTGGTGGCATTCAACTGAAGTTGCCACAGTAATTCACTTTTCTCTAGGAGTGATTTAAAATCACTTTCTCTAATCATTGGTACTGCCTGGTCAAAATGAAATACTTACGTTTCATAAAACCATTGCAACAGATACTGTGTCTATAACGGGCATTCTTTGTTTGCTTGCTTTTATTCACTGGCAACTGCTCATATATTCTCTTATTTAATTTCCGTTCGGTCTTCCCTACATAAAACACTGGACATATATCATAATTAGCTAGATATATAACTTCACTAGACAAGCAATCGTAGTAACTGAGACAGCAGATAAAGCTAACAAATCCTACTGCAGACATAAAATCCAGTATGAATAATCTACAAAAATGACTGAAACCCATGAGTATACATTCCATCTGATTTAATTGTACCTGTGAGCTTTAATATAGATGGTTATTCAAGCAGCATGCATTGCAATGTTTTTAGAGAACTACAAGTTTTTCATTTTAGATCAGACCTAGACAAAGATATTGTTGCCTTTTTTGCCTAAGCCAAACCATTCTAGATGAGACGGACAAAAGTGACTTACTGTGGCAATGTACAGTGCGTGCCACAACTGTATCTGGTCTTAATGATGTTATTTTAGGTTAGAAGAATTTAAAATTTGAGTACAACAATGGCAATGATGTCATTCATTCAGTTTATTACTTCATTGTTTTAACCAGTCAATTCTCACGTTTGTTTTATTATGTGATCTATATGGGTCTTGCAGTCATTCATAATGTTCTAATAAAGTATGTACCCGTTAGTCAAAAGACTTAACTTGTGTAAACAAAAGGTGGATTTTATAAGCTCGCTGTCAGTTCGGTATGTCATCAAAGGAGATCTTAAGGAGAAAAAAAAATAAATATAAACACATTATAAAACCAAGGAGTAAGGACTTGAGACAGGGAGCCAGATAAAAAGCAAATCTTCATCTCATGGCCTTAATCATGTTTACAGTCAATGGGATATGACTCTTAAGAGTAACAGAAACCCAGACATGTAAATAAGTTCAAGAAAATAAGATAACATTGATATGACTCTTAAGAGCAACAGAAACCTTGATGTGTAAATAAGTTCAAGAAAAAAAGAAAAAAATCAAGAGAAATGTACTCTGTGTTTGCAGTCACCATCTTTGAATCAATAAAATCATTGTGTCATCTGAAAATAGAAAAGAAAATTAGAGGGGAAGAACAGGATGAAGAAAGACATGACAGACAGTCACAAAGAAAAAGGAGGAATTGTACTCAAGACAGAAGACAGGATTTGTTAGGCAGGACACTTAGATTAGAGCAGCTCTTAGGCCAGATTCCAAACACCTTACTGTTTTTTTTTTTAATTTCTCCAAGTCTTTTGGGTTTCTAATACCATGATGGGAATGGACCCCATTCCTAAATTAAAGTACGATTAAAGTTCATGAAATTAGTATTGTTTCAATTTTTGATGTCAGCAAAAAGTGCTCTTCGGAGCACCCGCAATGTGACCAGTAATGACTCTTTCTGCAATTCATATGGAGTTACATGGATTGGTAACATATCTAAATATGATTGCAGATTCTTTTTTATAAGACCCATTGCTCCTACTACTATTGGAACTGTCTGGGTATCTTTCTTCCATGTTGCTCTTGTTTCAGCCTGCAGATCCTGATATTTTATGACTTTGTGTCTCTGTACGTAAGACACTGTAGTCACTGGGTGTAGCGATTTCAATGATCAGGGCTACTCTTGTCTTCTTTTCTTGAACCACTATATCCAGTTTTGTAACATCTATCTTTTGAACTGTTGGTAATGGGTGGTCCCAAGTGATATAAACTTCATCATTTATTATGATGCTTTGTGGCTCATGTTTCCTGTGTTTTTCAGCACTTCAATACCATAATGTTTGCACAATCTCCAGTGCAACAATCTTGCCACATTCTTATGCCTTTCAGTATACAGTCCTTCTGCCAATAGTATGTCACAACCTGCAACAAGGTGTGCAACTGTTTCCAATTTGGTTTTACAAAACCTGCATTTGTCTGTTTCTCCCACATGTTCAATGGACTTTGTAAACCAACGTGTAGGTAGCCCACTATCTTGGGCTGCCAATATTAACTTTTCATCTCTTGGTTTGAATTCACCTCTCCTTAACCATTCCTGCATTCATTCCTGATCAACATGGGGTTCTTCCAGAAGTTCTCTATACTTGCAACTATATTTATGCTTTTTCCACATTTCTTGCCTTCTCATCTGGTCCTTTACCTTATATTTTTTCTTTTGTTTTTTCGCACATTCAGTTGATGTCTGATTTTTATCCACTTCTGGTTTGATTTCCATTCTTGATTGATGCCAATATACTTCTGCTAAATTAAGCAAAGAAGCCATCTTAGATTTATTCTCCTCATGTTTCAAAACTTTCGCTACGTTTGGGTCTTGTCAGGTCAGCAGATATGTGTGGAGTCTCATGATTGCAGATCTATACATATAATCAATTTCAAGGAGGCCCATCCCTCCTTCAGAATGGAGAATATATAATCTTGGTATGTACTGATTTTTATAAATCATTTGGTAAGCATGAAGCATCCTTCTTGTTTTCCTGTCTAATCTATCCAACATGTTTTGGGGCCAGTCAGTCACTCCAAAACTGTAAGTTAGGACAGGAACAGCAAATTGGTTTATAGCTTGAGTTTTGTTCCTAGATGTCAATACTGTTTTCATGATTAATTTAAGTCTTCTGAAATATTCCTTACTAAGTTTTATTCACATTTGTTTGTGTTATATTATTGATCCTTCAATTCCCAAATATTTATACACTCCCTCTTGCTCAAGTTCTTTTATACCACATTTTATACCACACTCTTGTCCCAAACTGATATTTTCCTGACATTGCAGTTTTCCTGCTTTAAAGGTTGCTTTTGCACATTTATCAAGACCAAATGACATTTTTATATCGTCTGAAAAATTTTGACAATTTGCAGTTGTGCTTTCAGTTCCTCATCTGATGAGCTATACAGTTTTAAATCATCGTCAAAGAGAAGATGAGAAGTCTTTACACTTTGTTGTTTTCTAGGAGCCAAATTATAGCCATGGCCTAAGTTGTTAAGTAGGCAGCTTAACAGGTTAAGGGCAAGGCAGAATAGCAGCGGTGGCAGAGAGTCACCCTGGAATATCCTCCTTTGAATTTTTATCCCTGGGATAATAATTTGTCCTTTATCATGGCTTAAATGCAAAGTGGTCTGCCACTGTTTCATGGTCACTGTAATGCAGTTGATCGGTGTAGGGTGTATCTTATACATTTTTAAGCACTCTTTTATCTATGAATGTGGGATACAATCAAATGCTTTTTTGTAGTCAATTCATGTCATACTTAGATTCTTCCCCTTTTTACAGTTCTCCACTATGGCTTTATTTAGCAACAAATGATCCTTTGTTCCATATGACTTTCTTTTATTGCCCTTTTGTTCTACTGTTACAATTGAGTTTTCTTCTAAATGACTATAAACTCTGTCAGTATCAATTCCCATGTATAGTTTATATGTCATCAGAAGGCAAGTTATTGGTCTATAATTTTTAGGGTAGCTTGCAGGTTCACTCTTAAGTAGGAACATTGTTTTTCCTGTTGTTAACCAGGTTGATGTCTTTTCGGGGTGTGCACATAAATAGTTCTTAATCATGGCTAAATCTTCGTACAAAGATGTTAATACTTTCAGCCAAAAATTAGGTTCTGCATCTGAGCCTGGGGTTTTCCAATTATTGTTTTTTCTTAACTTTGTTTCAATCTCTCTGGCTGTTACTTCATCCTATTCCATATCCTGTACCCTTGAATCTCTTATTCTTTCTTTAACTTCTTCTATCCATTTAGCATCTTTGTTATGTTCCCCAGGATCTTCTTAGATACTTCTCCAAAATGTATCTATTTCTTCATTTTTTGGCGGTCTTTCAGTTCCTTTTATCTTATTTCCCAATTCTCTATAAAACTTTTTTGGATCATCAATAAGTTGCTTATTTTATACTTTTCCTTTGTGTTTATTTTCGTACCTTCTAAGTCTTTCCGCCTGTGCTGAAATTTTTAGTTTATTTGCAATAGTGCATGATAGATCCCGGTCTATTCTAATACTGCTTTATATTTTTCTCTATTCGATATTTCCATGATGGTATTCGATTTCTCTCCTTCCTTTCCCTCACTACCCAGTGTTCTTGTGGTAGAACTTTATCAGTTATTAATTTAGCTGCATAATAATATATCCTGTTTACTTCTGTTATATCACATGGGTCTCTATGAACAGTTCTACTTACTGTGTTCATTTGTTTTATCAAACTTTTAAATTTTTGAGTTTTATTAACCTTCTGCAGTCTATTTCTTTCATTGATCTTGATATATCTGTCTGTGTCTATTAAATCAAGCAACTCTTCTCTCAGCTCATTTTCTTCCAAATGAAGGGCACATCCCTTGTTTTCCAATTGCTGCGGGCATTCTATAGAAGATTCTATAGCATCTCCCCGTGGCACATTATCTTCAATTTCATCCTGTGCCATCCATTGCTCTATCATATGGGAACTCACTGGCCTATCACTCTTCAACATTGACTGCATCAGTTGCCCCAGTTTCCTGTTCCATCCCTTGCTGTCTAGTTCAAGTGAATGTTTAAACTGGTCTACTGTGGAAGGCTCCAAATTATCTTCACATGGCTCCTGACCAATTGCTTCCTGTTCCACTGATTTCCCCTTAATTTGGATATCCATTACTCTATCCTGTTGTGGTGCTTTCTGGATTAGATTTTCTACACTGAATAATCTCCTTTTCTAGGAAAGGCATAACAGATAGAGTCACAAGGAAAAAGGAAGAATTGTACACAAGACAGAAGACAGGATTTGTTAGGCAGGACACTTAGATTAGAGCAGCTGTTAGGCCAGATTCCAAACACCTTACTGCCTCTGTGTAAGTGATTTAATACTCTGTAAATCCTAACTATACAGCAAGCTTACATCAAAGTAAATTACTTGCACTGAGAACACGTCTTTTAGAATTGGGCCCCTTATGTTGCTTGTAATTGAACAGTCATACATAAATGTGAGCATTACCATGCCTACTTTCTCATTAAAAAAGGAACCAAAATGTGTATCTGGTCAGTCTCAGACTAAAGAAGGTCTTACATACTGTACTATTGCAGCATATGCCAGCTTTCCATGGCTGACTCCCGTTTGCTGCAAAAAGCTTGTAAAGATCTTTTTAGATGTTGCACAGTTATCCTTTCATTGCATATATTCATTTCAGTCTTATGAAACAGTACAGTGATTCCTTTAACAAATGTTATCCTTTCATTAAATATATTCATTTCAGTCTTATGAAACAGTACAGTGATTCCTTTAACAAATGTTATCCTTTCATTGCATATATTAATTTCAGTCTTATGAAACGGTACAGTGATTCCTTTAACAAATCACTGATGACATACAAAAAGAATCCAATGTTAGACTAATACATCAGGGAATACCTGACCCATTTTCTACTGAGCATTTTGAGCAGAACAATTTCTTCGGAACCATGACAGACTGGATCTGATGCAGGATTGCTTTGCTGCTCCCTTCCTTATACTTGCCATGATATGTTCTATGTCTCTCACAGTTCTCCCCAACACTGAATAGCATGAAGTAGGCAATGAAAACCTAGTGTTGACTTCATGACAAATGGTTTACCAATTTCCCAAAGACAATAGATATATAGGAATCACTAAAATTATTTGCCTGCTTTTCATTAACTGGCAATCTATACATTTAAAATATTGAGTTAGTAGTTTGACAAACAAATGACTCATCATCCAGGATGCACGATAATGAAGAACTGGAAAGACTTGGTTTATCTGTGAAACAGAGGATTTTATTTTCTCTTGGGTTGTGCACACTCATCAGTTATTATACTTAGGTTTGAATGTTTGTGGACAGTCTTTATTTGAATCACTTTATTTTTTTTTAAAGAACAACTTCTTGCAGATTATCAGGAAATAGCAATTACATTCTACCACTCCTACCAATGCAGTCCTCCTCCAACTTTCTTGTCTTTATCAATGTATTGTAATGAGAAAGAAATCTCTTCCTTAAGGCAGAACAGTTCGTCATCGAGTGCTGTACTTTAAATATCCAAGAGAAATTCTCATGTGCTAGGCCTCCTACTCGAATCGCTGGCACCTGATTCAGTCAGGGTTACAATTAGTGTCTGCAACTGTCTCTCTACGGGGGTGATACCTTTACACACAACAATTCATGACTTGCTTCAGTGGTCTGCACAGATGAAGTCATTTATCATTTGCTACAGTGTTGATGGTCTTCACAGCACATTCATACTGGAACAGATGGTCTCAGTGTTCAGTGGACTGCCTAGGTTCAGCTCTCATTAAGGTCTGATATCTATAATGTCCGCTTGGATCTTGTACCACCTACAATGGAAAATTTCTCTCCATCACATTTTTCATGTTTCAGTAGAAAAAGTGAGCAAAGTATTGTGTCCACAAGCAGCCCAAATCTAGAATTGAAACTTGTTCTGACCTGAATTGCTTCCATGATTTTTTTACAGGAGATGAGAGGGTCAGCTACAATTTCTTAAAAGGAAGACATTATTTTAAGCAGAATAGAACCTGCAATTTCATTACTTTAATCAGTTAAGAACCAGTAAACTTCCTTCTTTTAAGGAGAAACCTGCAAGCATCAGTTCACTTATGTAACATCCCCAGACTATAAAGCAAAGCAGAGTGTCTAACAGAAACCAATGAAATCCTACCTATGTCTATATGAATAAGGCAATTAGTATCTCATGCACTGAACTCTATGTGCTGTACTTTTGTGCTTGTCTGCCTACTTTTCCCTGCATTTCACTCGCTTCAGAAATATTTCCTAGCCTGCTAATCTCCTTTAACAATAAAACAGATGTTCATACTTTCATGGTATATAGTAAGTCATAGGATCTCAAGTCACTAAGAAGCTTGAAAAACATAATTCTGTTTGTGAATTTTATCTCTCACATGAATGCAGAATTTTCATTTATATTGTACTATTGTCCTGTCATGCATACAATGGAAGTTTGTTCATTAAACACAGGATACAATGCACCTATCCCTTTCTTTACATTACAGATATACTTTTAAGAGAAAATTATTTGACCTAGTGTTAACTAACTGACTTAAACAGCTTACCAATTTCTCAAAGAGAATTGAGTATTTGGAAGGTATTAAAATTATTTGCCTGCTTTTCAAGTTAAATCTCTCATTCATGTTTACTGATATGAGCAGAGTAATTGCAACACCAACATAGCTCAAGGTACCGCAGCCTGCTGCAAATATGTATGTAAGCCAGAGTTTCTTAAAGGATTTCAATGGACGATAACCATCGGTGATTCGTGAATACAACAGATTTGCATCTCCATGTTAAATAGCAAGTGCCAAAAAGTTTCATTTTTCATCAGATTTTGAATTTTAAGATAGCAAAAGAAAACTTTTTTCTAGCAATCTGCCCAAATTCCAACCAGTAATTTCATTTCTAAAAGCTTGTAAAAGCAATAAACATTGCTAAGGTTTGCATTGTACTGTCAATACATAAAAGATCCAACCAACTAGCACATGGAGGTGTGACTATAAATCCTTGAATAATGGCTACAGAGTAGAAGCTGTCAGTATTTTTAATATGATTCCTAAGCAGCTAAGACTCCAGAAACCTGATCCACCATTTCCTGTCCTTAGACAAGAGAAGGAAATCCCCAAAATAAAAATCTCAACCAAATCTCCCTAACACTTCCAGTCATATATCCAGTGTATTCCTATAGATATCGCAGTTCGCTAATGTGTCAGTCTTGCCTCACTCTAGGGCAGGCACATATAGATAATATTCTGTATCTAATTAAACTACAACATAAAGGGGTATCAGGTATGTCTAAAATCAAATGTTTGGTCCTATTCCACCTGGAGTAGAAAAAAAGCATGGAGTAGGATCTGTTAGCTGGGCAAACGGACACCATAAATGGTTTAACCACATTCTCATTGACCATATAAGTAAACTAGAACGCACATATGATACCTCGCAAGCATAAATGTATATATTAATATTAGCAAATTGTTATATGGATTAGCTGCCTTAATTAAGGCCCATGTAAAAAAAAAAAGAAGATGGAAAAGGTATTCCAAAACTGTCCCTTGTCAACAAGCACCATGTATAAGTCCACAGCTACATGAAATAAGACACAAGGCTTAAGTTGTAGACTGAAGTTAAGGCAATCAGAAATTCAGCTGGTATTAGCTGCACTGAATAATTTGACACAAACAAGCCTTTGATGGGGGAGGAAGCCTCCCTGTACTTTGTCAATTGTATAAGCATTTAGGGCTTTAAGTGGATCAGCAAAAGACAAAGATTTTCTTTGCTGCAGCAAATTTGCCAGAGGTAACTTCTTAACCCATGCATCTTACAATAATGTTAACACATCCAGACCACCCTTTCAGATTGTAAACAGATATTTTTAACAAATTCAGAGCTTTCTCCATACGATACACATTTTAAAACAATCTATTTTCACATTCTTCCGAAGCAAAAAGTTCCATTATCAACAAGCGTAACAGTTGATGAAGCAATACATGTTTTAAAAGAGGATGATATATTAGACTGTAGCATCTGAAGAGAAGAAATAGTTGGGATGATTGCCTTCTTAGCTGTATCTGTTATGATGGCAACACCAGTAAGAAATTGCAGAATTAGCGTTAATTCTCCAGTATTAAATTTGTTGGGTGTACCTCCAGAACTATTTGACTTCTGAAAGACTATTTTAATATCACCACTTCAGTGTCTTCTTCTAAGATTTTTTTTCAAGGAAGAAATGCCAGAAGAATCCATTTCACAAGTTTTTCTAGTTATTATATTTGCAGATTGTTGGACAGGAGAATGCAGTAGCTCCATTAATTTGTTCTTGTGAGATTCCAGCATGATGGTTGTTTTCTTTATCTTAGCAATCACAAGTTGCAGAGTACAGTAAAAAAATCAAATATTAGAGTAGCTTCTTTGCTCCTCATAAACGAACACTGGTGTCCTGTTCCAGTACCATTGTTCAGGCTTATGAAATCGAAAACATGAAATGCGACATCATGCATGACAACTTCCTCAAGGTCAGTAAATAGTGGTAGTTATCAAATAACTAAACAGAGTTAACATAGTGGCCACAAAGTACCAATGACTTATTTCTGCTTAACATAGAAGTTGATATTTGCAAAATTTTATTTAACTTGAAAAGAGTCTAGGTTATGCGGCATCATCTGGCACTGTCAGAGTTTTGGTGAAGTGCGTCCTTGTGACACAGGCACCCTTTTGGACCTTATATCATAAATTAAGTCTTAATGATTAGTCCACTTCTAATACAGATGCACTCTAAAATTTTAATATCAGCTGTTAAACTATAGATCCTGCTGCATTTATTATGAAGGATAACACTTTCATATATACAAAGTTGAAGAAAGCTGTTCTTCTAAACAACAAGCCATAGAAAACAGTCTTCTGTTTGTGTGGAAAGTTACATTTGCAGTAAAATATTATCAAGTTTCTTTATGTACAAACTTACTAAAAAACCTCAGCAGTCTAGAACAATTAATAGAGTTCCTGACATAAAACAGAACGATGAATACCATGAAAAGTAATTCCTTTATAAATGTCAAGCTAGAAAAACTGTTCAAGCTTTTGCAGTAAATACATTTGAGGAAGTGATATACGACTTTGGCAGGGAGACGCACATAAAACCCTTAATGTACAGCAGCAAGCCAGGCCACAATAAGTTAAGTCTAATGACACAGTAACTGAACTGTTTGCTTTAAAACCCACTCCAGTTGTTGCTTACTTAACAGGATATGACATATTAATGCAGACAAATTAATTGGATGCATCTGAGTGTACAATATTAATGTGATTTAGCCTACCTGGTTTAAATTCATTTTCAAGGGCTTGGTGCATGTTTTCATGTCAAAATGTTTCAGCTCAACAGAAGCCATGCTTGAAGTTCAAAACTGAATGCAGGGTTTTAATAACTTGTCTGATGGTCTACTACAAGTTATTACAACGCTTATTAATTTTTTTTTAAACAGCTACTCACAGTAACAGCAAAAAATACGATTTTTTTGAGGTTTCATAAGATTATTTCAGCTGCATAAGTGTTGAAAAGAAAAAAAGAAAATCAGTACAGATCTGGTGATATGGCAGTATAGCAGCTCATGATTTGCCTGCATGCTTCATCAGTAGTTGTGGCACTGTCAACAAATATTACAGCTTCTCTCTGTGGCCACAGAGCTAGTGGCTCTTATACTGCAGTCTTCCTCCACTATATCTTTGGCTTCAATATCTTTTATGAAACATTTGACTTGCTCAACTCCCTTGCAATATGTGACTCACAACTTCAACTCATCATCCTCAGTGTGGCTTTATCTGATCAGCGACAATCTAGTATTAAATCCCCCCTACATATATGTAGACGTACTATTAATTTATATATTGTATAACTAAAACTTACCAGTCTAGTCCCATACTTTATAGCATACTTACATAACTATGTCTGCATTGCTACTTGTCTATCTTTAGAAATGTACACTTGCTTAATGTTTTGATAAATCTCTTGCCATGTATTCCGCACTGCAAGAATTACAACTCATTTCACTGCAAGCCCGTTTACTGTACCTGTCTTTTACTGTACTTATAGACATACTTCACCTTTCCTTCTCGCCCATTTGGAATTGTTTTCTGCCATGTAAGAGCAGCCTGGTTAGCAAATCACATGCACTTTTTTTTTTTTACCAAGGCTGCTATTACATGGCATTTTAAAATATAAATACATATATAACTACACAAACAAAACAATAAACAAATACATAAATAACATACATCAACTTTACAGGCAGAATAATAAAGTCCAGGTTTGGGGGAGGTAAGTCTCTCTAGGAAAAAATAAACATTCACTGCTAATATGTGTCAATGCTGCAGGTATTAGCAGTATTATTTTATTGGATTATCATCATCATAATTTCACCTTTCTGAATTGGTGAAGTAGAATAGCCCACAGAACCTTTTATGCCAGAAACTATACCATAAGGACAAGGGTAAAATATATAATATATATGGTAAGTTTAGTGCAGACAATTAACCAGCATGTTTTTGAAAGTGGGAAGAAACAAGAGTAGCTATAGAAAATCCATGAAGATATGGGATATGACAATACATGCAAACTCCATAGACAGTAACCAAAAACCAGGAGTGAACATCAGTCCCTGGAGCTGTGAAACAGAGGTCTTACCACTAAACCACTTTGCTCACATTCTTATGCATACTCATGTATTTTTCAGATCTAGTAGTAAATGGAAAACTACATGCAACGACAATGGAATGTTTGTTAAACCAGTCATACCTCAATGGTATACATTTATCTATAGTAGTATCAGTGGCGGCTGGTGACTTCAATATCAAAGGAGGGCTGCAGGAGGTAGCTGAATTGGTGGGTTAATGGGAAGGGGTGTAGCCAACCAGAAAGGGGTGGAGCTATGCCCAAAACCACAAAAACTGGGACTTTAATTAAATGTGCTGCCTTGGTTGCCAAACTGTCATTATTAGAGTCCAATCAAGACAAAATGAAGTGAAGAAGAAAAAAAATGATTTCAATGCATTGGCTACATGGCAGCTTACTTAATATCTAGATGGAAACAAAAAGGATGTGAGGCATGAAAAAAATAAATTACTTTTTAAATACATTACTGGAATGCCAGTCAAAATCAAGTATAAAAAATCAAGCACCACTCAACTCAAACCACTTCTCATTGCACTGCAGTTCTAATTATAATTTATATTCAACTTTATAAAAGCACCAAATAACATGCTGAAAATAGCAATGTCTGTGATACCCCCACTTGTAAAAATGTTCTTATCCAAAAAAGACCTGCTGCTTGACAACAACTTCTAATTTATATTCAGCTTTATAAAAGTACCAAATAACATGCTGAAAGTAGCAATCTCTGTGATACCCCCACTTGTAAAAATGTTTCTTATCCAAAAAAGACCTGCTGCCTGACAACAACTATCTACTTGTTTCATGTGGAAAATGTGATCAAATAAAAAAAATGAACAGCAAACAAGAAATAAGCTTAAGATAAATTGCTTAAAGGATTACTGCACAAGTTGTGGACCACACATGATAGACTGGCATTCTGTTTAGTTTACGGGTAAAGACTGCAAAGATGACTGCAAGTCTCCAACAAATGTAATGAGCTTCTGAAAATACTGTAATCCTGTCCTTTATTACAAATACTGTCATTTGCATTTCAATACCTAAGGTTATACATTATCTAGTTATGTAAATATTCTCTGTATGGCAACAACAACAAACATTTCAATGTTGGTAATTCTTTAACAGTATGCTTGTTAAAGCTCACTTGCATCTTACAATCTCAGACAAACTTACCTGATGGTCATTAAAGCATTGCTACTTAAACACAGAGGAACAGGGCACTGCGACAGTATGCATTTTCTGACAAATAAAAAGCATAAATCAACAGTATAAAAATATGACAGAAAACCATAACATTCTGCAAAATCAAGGACAGATGAAAAGCCACTGTAGTACTTGTGTCTACCTTGGATGGGGGAGGGACTTGCATTAGTATGAATTTTCTGAAGGGTATGAAATCTAAAACTCAAATGTCTGTCATAATTTTCTAACTTCAATATTTAATGATTTGCCACTGATTTGCTAGAAAACTACAATTTTATGAAAAACGGATCAAAAATGTGATGCAAAAATATAAAATAGCCATACAATACAGCTGAGAACCTGTCAAAGAAGGGACATTTTTTTAATATTAGTACCGTTAAGCTGAGCAGCTGACAAAATAAGAGAATCTACATGCATTTCTGAAATAAAAGTAATCTGTAACTCTGATCATTACAATTAATTGTAAACCCTCCACATTTTCTTCCAAAACTGCCATTTTGCAGAGGGATTATTAGGAGAGAGCAACATTTTGAGCCAAAATCAGGGACAGTTGATAGGTTTGGATATACCTAATTCTGTAAAGTGATTTATTTGCGCATACCTCTCAACCTCTTAATGTAGGAAATCTGGACAAGGCCAAACATATTGGGGGAACATACAAACTGTACTAAAAGTTGCTCTTGTATAAACTTAGACAGTTGATAAAATAACAGGTCTTGCTTTAGCATGCATTTTTCTGAAGGGTATGAAGTCTAAAACTCAATGCCTGTCATTATTTAGTGACTTCATTCCTAAATGATTTTCCAGAAAACCACAAATTTTATGAGGAACAAACCAAAAATAAGAAGCAAAAATCTATTCATTCTGTGAAAATCTGGTCAGTTGAGAGGTATAGTTAAGCTGGGGTGTCTTTGAGTTTGCCGCCCTTCCCCTCCATACAAAATCATGGTCGAATGGGGCCTTCCTCCTTCAGCCATTCCAATGTCCCATTACTTGGCTATTTCACCCCATTTACCATAAGCACTGTAATGTGCATACTACTGTACTTCTACGATGATTTGGATTTCATTTAAAAGTTTTATTTTAGATTTTACAGCACAAACACTAATAGACATGTGCTAAACAAAGCAATGTAGTCTCACAATGAAAACAGTCTTAGCATTACAACTTCTCTGCCCTTGAAATTCACATAAATTAAAACAGCATTGTAACCCACATTCAAAGAAAATACATCTGGCCAGTGGCAGATAAAGATTAACTTTGGGATATTTTCAAATCATAGCCCCTTGCACATGAAACATACATGTGTTCTTTGATACACCTTCCTGATTGTATTAAATTATATTCCTTGTATAATACAGTACAGTTGTTAGATGGCATTTTAAATTTACTGTTTTGAACATTTTTCCAGTAAACAATGAAACAAACTACATGCACCAATAATGACAAAACTGCCCAATTCA
This sequence comes from Protopterus annectens, assembly GCF_019279795.1. Lineage (NCBI taxonomy): Eukaryota > Metazoa > Chordata > Ceratodontiformes > Protopteridae > Protopterus > Protopterus annectens. Next base: position 829,915,109 of record NC_056748.1, on the reverse strand, counting down.
GAACATTTCTGTCATAAAAGTCTATTCAAATGTATACAGTCCACCAGTATTAGTAAATATGCACAATCTCTGCAGAAGAAAAAGTCATCTGAATAATTCCAGATTAAAGAGATCTGTAACTAATGAAGAGGTTGCTGCTAGCAAACAACTTTATGTTTCATTGTTTCATCTACAAATAAAGTGCCTGTTGCACTTGAGGAATAAATTACCTATGTTACATTAAAAAAATAATAAGCTAGTAATACTGCAATAGGGAATAGATGGCAAACTGATAACAGGTTCATAGTTACTAGGTATCTCCGCCAAAGAGGACATTCTCAGGACTGCAACATCCACCCACATGAGTACAACACAATACAGTATCAGCAATGCATCTACATACTGTGGGAGTACAACCCACAGCCTTCTGCATCAAAAGCAAGTACACTACCTGTTGTGCTATTAACAGCAAGTACACTACCTGTTGTGCTATTAACAATGTAAGCACATTTAGCATAAGCAGCACTAAATTCTCTTCCCCTGAAGCTCTCAGCTACTTGTAAAATCCACTTGACACTCAACTGTATTTCTCAACTTTGCAGCACAAAAAATCTGGAAAAAGCCAAAATTTATTGGGGGGGGGGCCAAAAACCAGGGACCCATTTTCAACATTACTTGTATAATCTTGGAATGTTGCTAGAATAAAATGCTGTGTTACCACCATACATTTCATTGCCAAATCTTGCACTATAGCCAGAGAAACATACCACTATGCCAAATCAGCTGTTTCTTAAAAAACAGGAAGACTAAAACTTAAATGGCTATCATTTAGTGAATTCAGTTCTCACCATAGCTCTCAACCTCTGAGTACAAAACACCTGGACAAAGGCAATAATGGGGGAATACAGACCCAAACATATTCAGTGAATTCAGTTCTCACCATAGCTCTCAATCTCTTAGCACAAAAAAATTGGAAAAAGCCAATAATGGGGGAACACAGCCCCAAAAATAGGGAACATTTCAAATATTGATCTTATAAACTTAGAAAATTGCTAGAATAAAAGGTTTTGTGCTACCATGTACTTTCTGAAGAATATGAAGTCTGAAATTCAAATGCCTGCCATTATTTAGTGAATTCAAAATCCAGAAAACCACAGATTTTATGAGGAACAGAACAAAAATATGAGGCAAAAATCAGAACAGTTTTCACAAGCAGTGGTGGGTAGGGAATTCAGGCTCTTGCTACCTACACCCAAGGTACAGGGTTTGAGCCTAGCACACCTGAGTTTGGAGTCAGTCTTCCCAGCTTCATTTGTAATTGTCCCAGCCCCCGCATGAGAGCATGCTATCCAGCCTAAGTTTGAAAAACAAGCCCTTCCAGGAACAACAAGCTTTTCACCCTGCAGATGTTGCAGTCCAACCCCCTTCCAGTCTATGCAGTTATAATTGCATAGACTTCTGGGAATCACTGTAGTCTGGTGCCTTCTTCCTAATCTGGACTGGTTAAGTAGCAGTTTAGATTCTTTCACGCATGTGTGGAGTTCTGGCTCGCTATCATTTTTTTTTATTTTGTTTTACTTTTGTTTTTATTTCATTTTTTCTTTTCTTTTTACATCTGGGGGGGTGCAGTTCTGCAGTCCAATTGCATGAGCCACCCCTGAGTAATATTCATTGTTTATAATTATTTCTACTTATTTTACCTCTACTTTAGCTACTACAGGCAACCTTGCTGTTGCAATTTTGTGTCACAGGCTTTTTCTCCTAGTACACTTAGGTGCAACATTAGTCTAACCTGCCCTTTAATGCAGCAAATTGTTAGTACAAATGTAGAATTGGCTTCATTTTAGTTCAAACTTCTACAATAATATAACTAAGCACTCTTAAGTTTCCTTGGCAATGTTTATTGATGATGTAAGCTACTTAACAATTGTCAGTGGCTCATCAATATTACCACATGCTTAAGATCTATCACTACAGAAACCTTTCTCCTATACACATACTTGCAAAACTGCTCACAGTCATACACAGTATCTAACAGTTCCCTGTCTATGCTGAAGTCAATGGTCTGGAGCCGCAAAGAATTAACTGTGCCTCTTGCTGCAATACTGCTCAAGTTCCAGACTGACTGGCACCAACGTGCAATGTAAATGGCTTTGCTCCATCATAATAATGAACAGCTAGAAACTGTGTACAAATTTCTTTAGTACTATGTGGCATTCTTACTGTTCTTGTAACAAATGCCATGGTATGCCTTAACCAAGAACCTTCTCAACAGCATAGACACTTCTGATAAATTTGTAATAAACACTGATAAATACTGAACCATGCTAAGAAACATCAGCAATGCTTTTACATGATGAGTACAGCTCTTACTTTTTCTTGATCAAGTTGCACACACTTATTTGTCAAGACAGTCCATATATTTCAAACTTCTGTCTCTCATATCTAACATTTTCTTATTCTTATTCTGTGTCATCCTTTCCAGAAACATCTTCAAGCTCTTATCATTTGCAATTTTGTTTTGACCCAAATTCGTGCACCATCAATATTTTTTTTACATCTGCTTCCAAACCTTCAGTAATCTGCAAAACATCTCTGTGAAAGACTTTGGGTGCTAATGAAATACCAAATGGAATCCACAAGAATCTATATCTCCTCAATGGTGTACTGAATGCACACAGCAGTGAGCTATCTAGAGCAAGTTTTCCTTCTTAGAAGTCACAATTAGCATCAAGAAGATAAAAATTATATGCTGTTATCATGAATATAACTTCTTCATTAGTTTTAAATGAATAATGCTTCCTCAAATTGCTTTGTTTAGATCATACAGATCTATGCAGATTCTAGCCTTGCTTGGTTTATATAAAGTAACTATACTATTCACTAAAACAGTGGGCTCTGTTTGTTTCACTGTTTATACCCACATTTTCCATATACTCCTTTTTTTCTCAGTACTTTGCCTTATTGCAGCTGGTACTCATATTGGTGCATGTACAACTGGTACAATCTCCAGATTACTCCTCAGTGAACAAATCACATAACTTTCAAAAATTATAATTTTAAACTTTTGACAAGTTTTCGTCACTCACATCAATCTTTACTTGAACTTTATGTACTGTATTTCTCATTGTATCTTTACAGGTTTGTTTTGGAATATTGTGCTACTGTTCTCAATTTAAGTCATGAATATGTGAATCATCCACCCTGCAAATTTTCAAAGTATGCCATTAATTAACTGGTTTTACAAACATGCAAATCATTTTCAGCAATACTGTGCAAATGCTGGGCTTCACAAATGTGTTAATGTTTGCCTTCACTGTCTAAATATTGCTCCTTGCTGTACTGCCATTGAAACTGCACACAATGTACATGCTTAATCATGGCCATATGTTTATAAGCATCTCACCCAATATTTTAGATCGTTACAGAGACACAATATGAAATAAAATATTGCAAACTTTATTTCTGTAAACACAGTACAACTCTTTCCAACTTACATGTATTGGCTTATAGCCTCAGTAAATTATAATGTAGCTTTTTAATCTTTCTTTGTGTTTTGCAAATCCAAGTCTGTGGATGCACTTTTTGTCAAGATATTATACTCAGCATCAGTACTAAGTTTAAAGTTAACATTTTACCACTAAGCTTTTCAATCTAGTGATTCACTTTCTGGCAGTCACATCTGCATCTCCATTTTCTGCATTTGTTGTAGACACTGTGACTATTGTATCAACTGCACCTACAACTAAGACATTCACAAACTATTACTCTGTCACAGCAGAAGCTAAGTTATCTACATAATTATCGGCAACAGTTACTTGCAAAACATTGTTTCACCATTATCTTTTGTCCTTGCTTTGCACATTTAAAAAATATTCAGTAAACATCAGTTTCTGCGTGTTCCATTTTTTGATGGACAAGGTTTGCCACACTCTTATAATCCTCCAGACCTTCAGCAACATGGCATCGGTTCAATTGTCTATTTCTTATATTAATTGCAGAATACTTCCTGGCTTCTGGATCATATTTTCTGCATGTCACTAAATCACTGCTCCTGTAGCGGGTCTCAGACTTCCCATTACAATACACTGGAGCAATCCATCTGGTTTGTACCTGGTATATAGAAAATGTCCATGCTTAATTTTACACATTACCACGGTGGTGGTGCTGTGGTAGCATTGTCACCTCACAGTAAGATGCTGTCCGGTTCGATTCTCAGCTAGAGCGTCTTCTGCGTGGAGACATGCGTGAATGGGCGTACCTTCGCTGAAGGTTGTGCGTCAGGCCTGGCAAGCCGGTACATAAAAATCAACTGCCAATCATTAGCGGACCGGAGTTCTGCTGTGGCGACCCCTAACCGGGAAAAGCCGAAAGACACACAATTCATGACTTTCATCAAAGCCACGTTCCTACTGGATAACCACATAGAAGTTCACGCTTGTACATCTTGTGTGTTTCAACCGTTTAGCAAATCAAATGCTCTCCTTCAGTGAAAGTGACTGAAACATGTTGTCTGTTGACTGGAATGCATGCACCACACTTATAGATCAAACTATGAAGTTTCATATGAGATATGTTTTCACCTTCATTTACTTATAATCTTAAAATAGCAACTGTGCCAAGTGGTAGCTACTACCGTCCTACTATAATATCTTTACACTGTTTGTGTCAGGCTGTCTTGTAAGCCATTTTGCCTACCTAAACATATGAAAATTAGACAAAAAACATAAAGAAAGTAGTGATGAGAAAGAAAGCAAAAAAAGAAATTAGCAATGAGGTGTTAACTTATAAATCAGCTGAAAGGTAAAGCCAAATTGGTAAGTTACAGGAACATTCTAGACACAAGCATACATTTTTGATGTTTCAGCCAGAGAAGCTTTGGGTACATAATAGAAATAAAAACTGAATTCCTTAAATTAAAGGAGCATATAAGAGAACCGTGACTGGCACAAGTTAAATAAGGAAAAGAATGCAGTAATGAAAGTATGAAAGAAACATTACAAAATATAATTTCAAATGCAGAGGTTATCAGAACTTGACTAAGATACTGAGATGTACGTCTAGGGTCACACTAGTAGATGTCAATGAGAAGGTTAAACAATTACCCAACAGCTTTGAATATTACAAATCAAAAAGGACAAGGGCACTACAACAACAGATGGCAAGTAAAGTGGTATTCAGGCACAATGACAAATGATGTGGGCACATACATTGCAGTACAAGATATGACCAAAGAAGTGTGTGCAGTTCACCACATATAAATTCGGAGATGGCTCAATAGACAGTTACTATACAGGAAGAGAAAGTCTGGGGTAGCATTAAATCTCCCTGCATTAGCTGTAAACATATTAACACAAACACCATAGAACTGCCAGTGGGGCAAATGCATGAAAAAAGCATTAACAGAGACAGAAATAAATTTCGAAAACTTGTCATATTATGGAAGTTCAGCAGACATATCTGAAAGAGAAGCTGAAATAATAAAAGGCAAGAAGACACATCAGTAAGGTATCCAATGTATCAGTAAAGAGACAAGGCAAGAGTCAATACCCAAGAGTGATTACTGGAATGAAGTACACAGGAATAGAGGCACAGATAAACACAATGCAAGTAATGTCTTCCAAAACTAAGAGGGACATTATCTACTCGACAGAGGCACTGGGAACTAAGGTCGGGTGGCACGATGCCAGGGTAATCCTATGGACTAGGCTTGTAAAGGCTCCAGGGCCATTAGCCTAGTACACACCTATGAACCTATCTACAAAAAAAAAAAAAAAACTGTCATGTAAAAAGCTGAAACTATTTTTGAAACGTGTACAGCAGCAAATATTAAATTAATCTCAAACAAATATTGATTTATACGAAAGGAGGAAAACATTACAATACATGAATCAATATTTAAAAGGAAGCTATGCAAAAAAGGTACAACATTTCAAGGAAAATGAGTTAAGTGCATGGAACAGCACATCTTATATCACTTTTAACTTTGTATATTTCTTCTGCAAAGTGAAAGAGATAATGAAAAGGTGTCAGACCAGATGTAACTGACACTACAGGACTAGAGAACAAATACGATGACAGATTCAAAGGTATCAGCTCAAACTTCACACAGACGTTTCAGTCACATCTGTTTCATAATCACACAGGAGAATTCACTTTAGCAAAAGCCAAAGGGCTAAACAAGAGCTAAGAAAGATGGAAGAACAGAGCATAACTGAAAAAAGTGAAAGGACTTATACCATTGGTTTCTCCAACAGTGACACTACTAAAGGCCAAAATCCCAAATGAAGTAAGGATACATGAATAAGAAAACAGTCTAACAAGCACTGAAGAAGGAGAAACACCCCACAAAAACAACAGAAGATATAATCAAACTCAATGGAGAAAATAAGTTTGGTAATTTACATCTCAAATCAGGCTGCCTTCAGCTTGAGCTCTACTCTAACAATAGGCTCATAATCACAATTTCCACATATGGTGGTCTTAGAAGATACAAAAGACTCATATTCATTGTTACTTCTTCCACATAGATTTTCCAGTCTGGCCTCCAACCACTAATACTAAAGGTATTGGTGCTGCAAACTTCAACAATGAAATTACATTTACAATAACAGACTAGAATATAACAAACTCTTGCAGTTACTAGAAGGACTGAATAATGTAGCCTAGCACTGAACACAGACAAGTATAAATCTGAGAAAAGAAGAGTGTCACTTTGTTGTTTGATATCCACAAAAAAATTAAACGAATGGTCCTAGACTGAGTCAAAGTCAAAAGACTACATGACTTAGTGTCAGCAAAACCAAAGATAACAGGAAATTACTGATCACAGCAAACTACTATGCTTTAGAAATGACTTTAGCACATTAACTGCTCCAGTTAGAGGAAAGTCATGTGATATAACAAATAAATAGAATATATTACTGTGCAGCTAAACTAACAGATAAATTGCTACCACAAAATTGTAACAAATGAAAGGAAAGAAACAAAGTAACACCATAGAAGCAACAAATATAGAAAACTACAAAGCAATTAAAGCAAGAAGTATCACTGTTAGAATAATATAGAAAAGGGAACAGATAATAAATAATACTAAAAGATAGATGTGATAACAGCAATGCACAGTAGCAAAACAGATCAAGATTTACCACATACTATTGTCAATAAGTTAAAAATATCAGCACAGACAGAAAAACTTAGATGGCATGCAAATAAATATAATGGAAAAGTGCAAACTAAACAATTCATTAATGACTCAAAATGATTCTGTAGAGAACTGGGAAACAAAGAAAAAGGAATAGAAACACCTTAGAAAAAAAAAAGAAAGAAGCACATTTATGATCACCTTGTGGAACACAACAAAGATAATGAATTGGTAGAAGAATTAAAAGAAGTAGTTAGGAGCTCTAAAATATAGGAGATAAAATGGGATGAAGTAATAGCCAGAAAAAGTTATACAAAATTAAGAAAAGCTCCTATCTGGAAGACTCCAAACCCACACGCAGTACCTAATTTCCAGCTAAAAGCATTAGCATCTTTACAAAGAATTAGTCCTTTGTAAGAATTACTTATATGTTCATCCAAACAGACAACAACCTGACTAACAACAGGACAAAAGTGCTACTCCTCCCTAAGAGTGAACTTGTAAGGCAAACCAAGAACTGTAGACCCTAACTTGCTTTCTGACAATATACAAACTATATACTGGAATTGATGCAGAGCTTATAGTCAATAAAAAAAAACCCTTAATTATGGCAATAGCAAGAAAGGTTAGCAAAATAAAGTTATATGGAACAAAGGATAATTTGTTGCTAAATAAAGCCATAAGAGAGACTTGTAAACAGAGGAAGAACCAAAGTATGGCATGGATAGATTATAAAAAAAAACACAACATCCCACATTCATGGATAAAGAAATTATTACAGATGTACAAGAGACACCCTACATTGGTTAATTAATTATATTAGTGACCATGAAACAGTGGCAAACCACTTTGCAGTTGAGCCATGACAAAGGGCAGATTATTATTGTAGGATACAAATTCAAATGGGATATTCCAGGTTGATTCTCTCTCACCTATGCTGTTTTATCTTTCTCTTAATCCATTTATCTGTTTATTTAACAGATTATGTTATGGCTATAATATGGCTCTTAGAACCCAAACTTGTTTAAAGATGTTTCATTAACTTTTTGTAGATGACTTAAAATTGTATAGATCATCAGATGAGGAGTTGAAAGCATGACTACAAATGGATAAAACTTTCTCAGATTATATATGAATATCATTCAATCTTGATAAGTGTATAAAAGCAACATTTAAAACAGGAAAGCTGCGGAACCAAGAAAATATCAATTTAGGATAGGAATGTGATATAAAGGAACTTGAGCAGGAATAAGTGTATAAATATTTGAGAACAGATGAAGGGTCAGCAATAAAACATGAATAAATAAGACTACAGCTCAAGTAAAGAATGCTTCAAAAGACCAAAACTAATATTGAAAAGTGCCTTGAAATCTAGGAATAAAGTTCAAGCTATTAACAAGTTTTCTCTTCCTGTTGTAACTTACAATTTTGGAGTGACTGGCCCCAAAAAGGGGTCTATATTATATGCTTGAAGATTTAAAACTTCAACTTTCATATGATCAACTCCATATGAGGGAAGTTTTAAGACTTTGCACAAATATTAAAAAAATTTTTAAAAAAAACAAAAAAACTTACCTGAATGCTCTGGGCAAGGGGGAAAACACCCCTGCACCTCCCACACGCCCCGCTACTTAAGTATGCCAATTCCGAGATCGCACTACATTGAAGTAAAGGGAAATACTCCCTATGGCGATCTCCATTGAAACTTGCGAGCTTTCAAAAGTTCGCTCATATAGTGTCGACCATATAAGGCTCGAACTTTTGAATGTTCGAGATTTCTAATGGAACCAGCAAAAAGTACTGGATCGGTTAGACAGGAAAACAAGAAAAATGATACACACTTATCAAATGATATGTAAAATCAGTGTATAACAAGATTAAATATTCCTTACTGTTAAAGAGGTAAGAGCCTCCTCAAAATTGACTACATCAAACATAGTGAAAGTTTTAAAACATGAGGAAAATAATTCAAAGATTGCATCCTTGCTTAATGTAGCAGAAATATTTTGGTGTAAAGTGGGAATGAAAATCAATTACAAGTAGTCAAAAATCAGAGAGCAACTAAATGTGCCAAAAATTCTAATAAAGCATATAAGGAAAAGGGTTAGATGACAAATAAAGTAAATGAGAACATCTATAAATATAGTGGCAAGTTTTAAGGTCTCCTAGAACAAACTTGTGTTGACCAAGATTTGATGCAGGAATGGTTAAGGAGAGGTGACATGAAAACAAAAGATGAAAGGCTAATAATGGCAGCCTAGGGCAGCGGACTGTATGCATGTTGGTGTCCATCAAATGTGAGAGAAACAGACAAATGCAGAGTCTGTGCAAAAGAGCGGGAAACAGTTGCACATCTTGATGGGTGTGACACTAATGGCAGAGGGTTTGCATACTGAATGGCATATTAATGAGACAAGGCTGTTATACTGGGGATTATGCAAACACTGCAATACAGAAGTAGCCGAGAAGCATTGGAAACATGAACCACAAAGCATTACAAAGAATGATGAGGTTTATATCACATGGGATCACCCACTACCAACAGTTCAGAAAACAGATACTAGAGTACTAGATATTGTAGTCCATAAAAAAAGACAAAAGCAGCACTGATCATTGAAATTGCTACACCCAGTGATTACACTGTCTTATGTACAGAGAAACACTAAGTCATAAAATACCAGGATTTGCAGGGAAAAATAAGTGCAATGTGGCAGAAAGACACTCAGATAGTTCCAATAGTAGTAGGAGCAGCAGGTCTAATAAAAAAAGAATTTACAGTAGTACTTTTATAATGCTAAACTAAATGTAACTCTGTATGAATTACAAAAGTCATCAATTCTTGGCACATTCTGGGTGCTGAGAAGAGTACTTTTTGGTTAACATCAAGGACTGAAACAATACTAATTTTGTGAACTCTAATCATACCCTGATGTTGGAACTGGAGTCCATTCCTGTCATGGTATTAGAAAACCAAAACACTTGAAGAAATTAAAAACAAAGTTAATGTAGAAAGGCTATGTACTTGAATAGAACAAGAGATGCCAGCAGTGTCTAGAGCCTGATATCAGATACATTAGTAGCCTTCTTAAACCATGACTATGAAGACAAAAATAGAGGTAGATAAAAGAACTGGAGGATTAGGTGCATTACTGAGCCAGAACAAACCTTACACAGTGGCAGCATATGCCAGCACAGTCCTTACTGCTCTGAAACAGAATAAGGGGTCTTAAACATAATGTGGGTGTGTAAATACTTTCCCATTTATCTGTACAGAAATTACTTTCTTTTGATAATGGATCACAGTCCCTTAGAAACTATCTTCAAGAAAGTACCACTGCACACAGAAGATAGGCCCTAATGTTGATACCCTAAATTTTAGTAGGACAGATCTAAGGACATCAATACAGACTATATTAGAAGCTGTACACTTAGTTCACATGTGAGGAGAAAAGCCACATGATGTTAACATAATAATATGTGTACCACTGCAGACTGTGTTGTGCCCAGAGCAGAAATAATGTGTGTACCACAGAAGACTGTGTTGTGCCCAGAACAGCAATAATATATGTACCACTGCAGACTGCGTTGTGCCCAGAGCAGCAATAATGTGTGTACCACTGCAGACTGTGTTGTGCCCAGAGCAGCAATAATGTGTGTACCACTGCAGACTGTGTTGTGCTTAGAGCAGCAATAATGTGTGTACCACTGCAGACTGTGTTGTGCCCAGAGCAATAATGTGTGTACCACTGCAGACTGTGTTGTGCCCAGAGCAGTAATAATGTGTGTACCACTGCAGACTGTGTTGTGCCCAGAGCAGCAATAATGTGTGTACCACTGCAGACTGTGCTGTGCCCAGAGCAGCAATAATGTCTGTACCACTGCAGACTCTGTTGTGCCCAGAGCAGCAATAATGTGTGTACCACTGCAGACTGTGTTGTGCTCAGAGCCACATGTTTAGCTGAAACAGAACCAAAATCAAACTGAAAAAAATAATCTGATCTTGTAAAGAGTAAAGGAACAATACAGTACAGTTAAATGACACAAACACCCAATTATGACCTATATATAACATTTTAAATACATCTAGGGTGTGTATTGTCTCCTCACATTATAGTGATTTTAGGGCAGGACATCTAGGTACTTTGGAAAGCATCCAGTATGGGGATGTGAGGGCTGTACTTAGCTGTTTGCAGATGCAGATGTTTTCTTTATGTTCAGTGACTCTGATCTGCGGCATTGCTGCCCCAGAAAATAAGGAGGCAGGGATGATATCAGTGCCTCCAAATCAAAGGCTGTGCTTCTCTCACAGAACAGTACACTGCTGTCTGCAGGTAAGGAGTAGAAATATTTCAGATGGAGGAGCTTAGGTGTATTGGGGCATTGCTCAGCAATGAACGTAGAGTGGTTAGGAAACTGACCGGCGTTTGAATGCATTAGCAGCAGCAGCACAGCCGACAAAGTACCTGATTGTGGTAATGAAGAGATAAATGAATCATAAAACAAAGCTCTGTCTACTAGTCAGGTTATACTTCTGTCCTTACCTCTTGTCATGAGGTTTTGGTAGTGAGTGAAAAGATGAGACCATGGATACAAGTGTAAGAAATAAAGTACCTCCCCCCAATAAGGTGAGGAGATCAGTAATATAGTAGAATCCTGAAGAGCAGCCACTGTTTGTTCATGTTGACAGGAGTCAGACTGACAAGATTTCAGCATCTGAACAAGATGCCTTACAGATGTCTTTCATGGGAGGTGTACCTCACATGGCGCACTGGAAAAAGACCCTGGGGCAAGACATATTGAAGGGAGTTATATATTTCAGTATGACAAGGAATATCTAGGGATCCCACAAAATGATTTGGAGACTTTTGCCATGCTTAGGGAATTCTGATTTACCTTGCTTGGTTTGCTAACACTGCAACTCACACCATTACAATCAGTTTAGAAAATGGATGTTCATAGGTGTTTACTAGGCTAATGATCACAAGGGCCTTTTTAAGCCTAGCCATGCATCCCAAATCTCTGATGAGTTCTGATACCCTTGGTAAGTGTAAGCATGGATCTGGGAGATGAATCATTTACAGGTTACCTGTTTGCATCAAAGACATAGGTGCCAAACCAAGGATGAATTTCCGGTTTCCCATCCAATTGTCCAAGCTGCTCTTGAATTGGATTAGGGAGGAACTCTGCTTTACATGGATGGGAAGCCTGCTCCACAGACAGGATAGTCTCTGGGATACATACTTATCTCTCCAGCAGATCCTATTTATATCACATGCAAATTATAAATATTTAAAATGGGTAATTCTGGTACTGTTTGTTTCGTGGATATGCAGGAGGTCCATCAGAGTGGGGTCTGACAATGCCCTGTATGCCAGGCATACATTTCCCCTCAAAAGCCTATAGGAGACAGAATACAGGGATAGGGCCTTGAGGCAGTCTGCACAGGACATATTACTTACATGTGTATTCTTTTAGTGAGGAACTCTCACTTTTAATTTCTTCAAGTCTTTTGGGTTTCTAATACCATGACGGGAATGGACCCCATTCCAAAATCAAAGTACTATTAAAGTTCATGAAATTAGTATTGTTTCACTCTTTGATGTTAGTCAAAAGTGCTCTTCACGGCACCCGCAATGTGCCCAGTAATGAATCCTTCTGCAATTTGTACGGTGTTACATGAATTGGTAACATATCTAAATACAATTGTAAATTCTTTTTTATAAAACCAGTTGCTCCTACTACTACTGGAACTGTCTGGGTATCTTTCTTCCACATGGCTCTCATTTCTGCCTGCAGATCAAGGTATTTTATGACTTTGTGTCCCTCTGTACACAAGACACTGTAGTCACCGGGTGTGGCGCTTTCAATGATCAATGCTACTTTTGGCTTCTTTTCTTCGACCACTATATCCGGTTTTCTAGCATCTATCTTTTGAACTGCTGGTATTGGGTGATCCCATGTGATATAAACTTCATCAGTTTCTATGATTCTTTGTGGCTCATGTTTCCAGTGTTTTTCAGCCACTTCGATACCATAATATTTGCACAATCTCCGGTGTAACAGTCTTGCCACATTATTATGCCTTTCAGTACACAGTCCCTCTACCATTAGTGCGTCGCAACCAGCATCAAGATGTGTGACTGTTTCTAATTTGGTTTTACAAAACCTACATATGTCTGTTTCTCCCACATGTTCAATGGACTTTGTAAACCAGCATGTTCGTAGCTCACTATCTTGGGCTGCCAATATTAACCTTTCATTTCTTGATGTGAATTCACCTCTCCTTAACCATTCCTGCGTTCATTCTTGATCAACATGAGGCTCTTCCAGAAGTTTTCTATACTTGCAAATACATTTATGTTTTTTCTACACTTCTTGCCTTCTCATCTGGTCCTTCACCTTATATTCTTTCTTTTATTTTTTAGCACATTCAGTTGCTGCCTGTTTTTTATCCACTTCTGGTTTGATTTCCATTCCTGCTTGACGTCGATATGCTTCCGCTGAATTAAGCAGAGATGTCATCTTAGATTTATTCTCCTCATGTTTCAAAACTTTCACTACATTTGGATCTTGTGAGGTCAGTAGATATGTGTGGAGTCCCACGATTGCAGATCTATACATGTAATCAATTTCAAGGAGGCCCATCTCTCCTTCAGAATGGGGAATATATATTCTTGGTATAGACTCATTTTTATAAATCATTTGGTAAGCTTGAAGCATCCTTCTTGTTTTAATATCCAGTCTATCCATCACTTTTTAGGGCCATTCAATCACTTCAAAACTATAAGTTAGGACAGAAAGAGCAAATTTACTTATATCTTGGATCTTGTTCCTAGATGTCAATGTTGTTTTTAGGATTAATTTAAGTCTTCTAAAGTACTCCCTACTGAGTTCTATTTGCATTTGTTCATGTTTTATTGCTGATCTTTCATCACTTCCCAAGTATTAATACACTCCTTCTTGCTCAAGTTCTTTTATATCACATTCTTGTCCCAAACTGATGTTTTCCTAGTGCTGCAGTTTTCCTTTTTTAAAGGTTAGTTTTGCACATTTATCAAGACCAAATGACATTCCAATGTCATCTGAAAAGTTTTTGACAACCTGCAGCTGTGCTTTCAGATCCTCATCTGATGAGCTATATAGTTTTAAATCATCGACAAAGAGAAGATGAGAAGTCATTAGACTTTGTTGTTTTCTAGGAGCCAAATTGTAGCCATGGCCTAAGCTGTTAAGTAAACAGCTTAATGGATTAATGGCAAGGCAGAATAGCCACAGTGATAACAAGTCACCCTGGAATATCTCCCTTTGAATTTGTATCCCTGGGATAATAATCTGTCCTTCATCATGGCTTAATTGCAAAGTGGTTTGCCACTGTTTCATTGTCACTGTAATGTGTCACTGTAATGTAGTCGATCAGTGTAGGATGTATCTTATACATTTTTAAGCACTCTTTAATCCATGAATGAGGGATACTATCTAATGCTTTTTTTGTAGTCAATATATGCCATACTTAAATTCTTCCCATTTTTACAGTTCTCCACTATGACTTTATTTAACAACAAATGATTCTTTGTTCCATATGACTTTCTTTTATTGCCCTTTTGCTCTACTGCCATAATTGGGTTTTCTTCTAAACAACTATAAACTCTGTCGGCGTCAATTCCTGTGTATAGTTTATACATCGTTGGAAGACAAGTTACTGGTCTATAATTTTTAGGGTAGCTTGCAGGTTCACTCTTAAGTAAGAGCATTGTTTTTTCTGTTGTTAACCAGTGCAGTGTGTGTTCAGGGTGCGCATATAAATAGTTCTTACTCATGGCTAAATCCTCGTGCAAAGAAGTTAATACTTTAAGCCAAAAGTTAGGTACTGCATCTGGGTCTGGGGTTTTCCAGTTAGAGGCTTTTCTCAACTTTGTTTCAATCTCTCTGGCTGTTACTTCATCCCATTTCATATCCTGTACCTTTAAACTTCTTATTCTTTCTTTTACTTCTTCTATCTATTTAGCATCTTTGTTATGATCCACAGGATCTCATAGATACTTCTCCAAAATGTATTTACTTCTTTTTTTGGCTGTCTTTCAATTCCATTTACCTTATTTCCCAATTCTCTATAAAACTTTTTTGGGTCATCAATAAATTGCTTATTTTGTGCTTCTCCCTTATATTTATCTTCATATCTTCTAAATCTTTCTGCCTGTTTTGAAATTATTAGTTTGTTATCTCTAATAGTGCATAATAGATCCTGGTATGTTCTAATACTGCGCATTGCTTTTATCGCATCTATCTTTCTTATTATTTTTATTGATCTATTCCTTCTTCTATAATCTTCTAACAATGACACTTCTTGTCTTAGCTGCTTTATAGTTTTTTCTATTCGATATTTCCATGATGGTATTCGCTTTTGCCCCCTCTTTTTCCTTCGCTACTCTGTATTGCTGTGGTAGAACTTTATCGGTTATTAATTTAGCAGCACAGTAATATATTCTGTTTACTTCTGTTATATCGCATGGATCTCTATGGACAGTCCTAATTACTGTGTTCATTTGTTTTATCAAGCTTCTGACTTTTGGGGTTTTATTAACCTTCTGCAGTCTATTTTTCTCATTGATCCTGATATATCTGTCTTTGTCTATTAAATCAAGCAACTCTTCTATTAACTCATTTTTTTTCCATACTGAGGGCACATCCCTACTTTTCCATTTCCTACAGGCATTCCATACAAAGTTCTATACCATCTTCCTTTGGCACATTCTCTTCAATTTCATCCTGTGTCATCTGTTCTGTCATATGGGAACTCATTGGACTATCACTCCTCAACACTGACTGCATCAGAGTTTCCACAGTTTCCTGTTCCTTTCCTTGCTGTCTAGCTTTAAATGAACATTTATACTGGTTTCCTGAGGAAGGCTCCAAAATATCTTGATATGGCACCTGACCAATTGCTTCCTGTTCCACTGGTTTCCCCTTAATTTGGTTATCCATTGCTCTATCCTGTTGTGGTACTTTCTGCATTTGATTTACTACACTGGATCCTTCTGTTTGCAGCTGTTCCATAACCTCAGTTTCTATTTCTTTGACTTCTCCATTACTGATCTCTTTTTCTACTTTTCCTCTTACTCATCTTATTTTTTATATTGTAAAGATTTCCATATCCAGATTCCTTTCCTTATATTTTTCTTCAAATATCTTTGGTGCTGCTCTTTTTGTGTTGGTTAGTTTTGCTTTCTCCTTTTCATACATATTACGCCATATTAAATCTCTTTTCCTTTCCCTTGTCCATATTTCTTCTTCACATGTCTCCTGATCTTCTTGTTTTTCCTTATTTTGGGGACTCACTACAGTGATGTAGTCTGTTTTAGACCTTCTACACTAAACCGTTCACTTTGCAGACACTCCATAACTTCAACTTCTATTTCTTTAACTTCTGCTTTACTAATCATCTTTTCTACATTACATCTTTGTGCTATTAATCTGTTTATTGTGAAATTTTCCATATCTGCATGCCTTTGCCTGTATTTCTCTTTGGATATCTTTGAGACTGCCTTCTCTATATTAATTAACTTGACTTTCTCCTTTGCATAAATATTGCACCATATCAAGTCCCTCTTTCTTTCCCATGTCCATATTTTTTTATATTTTTCAAATATCTCTAGATTTTGTTGTTTATATTTTCTCACTTCCTCAGATGCTTCTTTTTCCAAAGAGACCAAAATTTATTGATCTATATACTGTTTTTCAAAAGTCTGTTGTATTAATGAACACAATTTTTTATTTGAAACTTTTGACAGTTTTTCCTGCGGAAGTATTTTTCTTTCCTCTAATTTCTCTCTTAATCGTTTTGTTTATCTTGTATATGGAAATTCTGGCCTTTTTGCATAATAGTAACAATACATAATTTCTTTCTTATTCTCAGCAATCCACTCTAACGTCTTTATGGCTCTTCTTTGGCCAATCAGTTTTGTCATTTTTGTGAACTGCTACTTCCTTCTACAACGGGGGGTGGGGGGCATCCTCTCCCTGAGCCTAGCTTGGCCCCATTCTAGGAATGTTTCTGTATTTTGAGGATTCTACACTGTCATTTTTTACCAGTCATGGCACCAGTGCTCCTACCAGGATTGGGCACTTTTTTATCCTGGGTCTTGTGCACCCAGCTATCTTTTTTTATTTTTGATTTACTTCTGTCCATGATATATGCTATATAAATACAGTCTATATATATGTGCCACTTGGTGAGATTTTGTGAAAAACAGGGTCCACAGCATGAAGGTACGCACCAAGACTTGAGGATGAATTCAACTTCAGCACTACTACTCTCCTTTGCTTGCTGACTTTTTCATCTTTCCATCAGGACCCTCTGTGGACGTTCCAGTTGTTGGATATGCCTGGTTAGGTACATACCAAAGGGGGCACTGTACTCAATGATAGATATGATGAATGCCGAATACAGTGGAACAATGACTTCCTTGGACTTAGATGCCATACCTTTCTTTAGAAGTTGTTTAGAAGTTGCGCAACACAGAATGATTTCCTCACCACTGTAGACATGTGATGATCAACGGCTAAATTACTGTGTGTGTGTGTGTGTGTGTGTGTGTGTGTGTGTGTGTGTGTGTGTGTGTGTGTGTGTGTGTGTGTATACACACACACACACACACACATGCTCTATTCATTCATTTCTTTTATAGGTAGGTGATGTGGATCACTAGGGCCCTTTTTCAGTCAATCTTCTCATAATACAATTTAAAGAAAAAAGACATTAAAGATACCTAAACAAGGAAGCAGTTTAAATTATACATGGTATTGTTATATTCAGGCAAATTTTCAGACCACCACGTGAGCTCATCCAAGTTATAATCAGAGTGTAGCACACATGTACAGAGCTCACATATTAGGTATATAAAGCACAACTACCAGTTCAAAGACATGACATCTCTTACTTCATTGACTCCTGTGAAGTCCATTTAAAAGGACAGAAAAAAATGAGATTGTGAGCAGAAACAAAGGATGAACTCTTATGTTGATGTCAGAAAGACAGAAAACATGGTTTTCCAAAAGGATATACTGCAATAGTCAAACAATTTTACAATAATTAACAGAGTTCTTTATACAATAAGGACCCGAACATGGAACGCGACATTAAAGGGTGCAATACTACATCTCAGATGGGTGACATTCCCTGACATCTTATTGATCATAATTAAAATGTAACACTGAAAATTATGGCCTTGCAGACACTGACACTGACACACACACACACACACACACACACACACACACACACATTGACAATAAAGGTGCACCAATGTGAAGCCTTTCTGTGAAAGGCATCTGCGCAAATAAGCCACTCTACAGGAAGTGTGAAGAAACCTGCTCATCTAAGAGTTCACACGTTATGATGTGCTTTAACTTGTTTTTTTAATTTGTGTGATTCAGTGTTTTGAACATTCTGAACTATCATAAACAGCTTGTTTCAATTAAAGGGGAATATCTTGACTTATTTTGCTTTTACAGGCTTCTGTGAATTTTTTGCTTTGCTTAAATAAAAACGTGTGCCGAGTTTTAAATTGCTATCTCACATATATAGTACTTTTGCTTTTCATTTCAAAAGAAATTGGTGATGAAAATTGTCAGTTATTGAAATGTGTGCTCAAAGAGAACGTGATGACAGGTTGTGCTCTCTTTGAAGAGTTTAATGAATGACTTGAGGTTCCACTGACCCATCTTTGATAGTTAACACAGTAGCATGACTTCTGACCATTGTAGCATTTAATGAATCCATCCCTAGTACCCCTGAGTCTTAGGTATGCTCTCAAAAGCAGTACAGTAATCTTACTGGTTCATACTCTGAGTGTGGGCAATTATCCTTCATAGCCTCATGCATTAGGGATGTTTGCCTTAGTGCTATGGTTATTTATTTATTTATTTATTTATTTATTGCCTAGTCTGTGCACTGTTTTTTTCTACAATAATCATATCAGTAAGTCATTTAAAAGTCTGAGGTTAGAATTCTGGAATGCATTTGTCTTTGCTAAGACCGAAATATGCCACATGAACTGATATAACTAAAATTGAGATATGCCGTCTATTGTCTAGGAATGCATATACATTTGTAGAATAAACAAAAAAATTACAAATCAGATATGTCTTGGCATTCAATTTCTTATAGCCTTGAAGCAGTAGTTGTGACAAGTGGCAGATTGTACCCTACAACTGTGTTATCTGCATCATGTTTGTCCAAGATTTCTATAGGTTCTGTTGACTATTTAACTGTACAGGACCCTCAGACATGGCATCACCCAATCTCAGTCAGTATAACCCATAAACTAAAATGTTAAAAGCTCCTTTACAGAGTCCTTAATGTAAGCACCAAGCAAAAGAGTTCAAGTTTAAACGTTTGTCTGAGGAATGCTGCCACCACACTATGTACCCAGATACTGTCAATGGGAGAGCCTATAAACTGTAACAATGACAACTTTTAGCTGGCTTACTCCTGAAGTAACTTCCGTCACTTATAGGAGACAAACCAAGTAGTGAAAAATGAGACCAGAAGTTTATAATATTTGACAGATTAATTCAGCACAAGATATTGCAGCCTGCTGTGTGATTATGACTGTCCCAAATCAAATGTCCAGAGAAATAATCTGAAGAACCTGTGGGGAAAAACTGTGTCATGCTCATAATAACATAAGTTGGGCTAAAATTATGACTTTAGTCATGACAAAGGGAAATGGTTTCTTTCACACAATGCTTGCTTTTGATCTTCAGTTTTGTTTTATGGGCCAAACAGTGTGCTTATTCTATGCCACAATGTGCTTGTTTAAAGAGGATGTGGAATGAGAGGTTAACAGTATTTTAGGATATATAATTAAGTGTGTGTGTGTGTGTGTGTGTGTGTGTGTGTGTGTGTGTGTGTGTGTGTGTGTGTGTGTGTGTGTGAGCATTATGCATGTATATTATACACATGTATGTATATATATATATATATATATATATATATATATATATATATATATATATATATATATATATAAATTAATATTGAGACAGAGTGAGACATGCATTCAGTTGATGTACATTTCATCCATGTGCAGTTTGTCAGAAAAATAAAATCAATGTACAGTACCACACATGTACAGCAGTGCAAGTGAATGAGCACAGTGAGTTTCATAAATTTATATTCATTATAAAGGGATAGCACATAAAGTGTTTTCTTGAGATCCTGTGACATTGGATTATTACCAAAGACATTAACATTGATCCATACATAATCTAATGGACAGGTAACTGGCTATCTCACAGAACCCATACCATTAAGATCAGCGGTGCTTACTCTCCACAAAAAAAGGGCTCTTTCTCCCCCCCCCATTTTGGCATGCACTCCTTTGGCATGAATGATAGTATCAGCACCAGTGACTTGCCACGTCTGCAGATGACTGCAAACCAGGTTCAGTTATCAAATCATAAGCAGCTTCAACTCCCTTTTTCCTATTCTTCTACATGGGGTCAGGATGCCATGTCAACTGTTGCCACTCCCCTACCTCCTTCAGCCAGCATAGCCTCGCTGTTGCAAGTCTTCTCTCATGTAAACCATCCATGTCTCAGCAGTGCATCCTTGTTTCCTCTTGCTTTCTTCCAGTCTCTCCCAAATCATCATCTTCAAATTATCTTCTGCTTTCTTGCACATGCCTGATCCACTGTAATCTGTTCTCTTTGACCTTCTCTACAAATGGAACTACATTGGCTTCTGCTGTAATGTTATCCCTTTTTCCTCTGTCCCAGTGTGAGCATCCTATCATCCATCTCAGGCACTTCATCTCCATCACCTCTAACTTCATCTACTGCTCTGCCTTCAGTGCCTTTGTTTCTGTGCCATACAGAAGTATCGCGTGCACCACGGTTTTCTACAACTTACTTTTCAGCTTCAATGACATTCTTCTGTCATACACTACCCTGATGCTGTGTGTCAGCTGGCTGCAGCTCCTCTGATTCTAGATTTGATGTCCTCATTCAGAAGTCCAGTCTCCTCAGCCTCTCTTCTAAGACATTTTAAGCTATTAAACTGTTCCATTATTTTCCTTCTCAATTTTCAATTCTTTTGGAATTTCTCCATTTACTGCCATGACAATTGTTTTATTTTTCTGTACTTTCTTCCTATGTGCCATCGGTTTTGCATTCAGTCCCCTATCATTTGGTGAAGTACCAGTTCACAGTCTGCTTGTATTTATTTTGGCAACAGACTCACTACTGATCCCCCCATTTCTGCAGTGGTTCAAAGGTCCTTCTACTTTCCACAACTTATCCTGCTATCTTCTCAAGATGCAAAGAAGTTATAGCCACACTTTGTTGCTCTTTATTATGCCCATCACTGAATATAATGCTCCTTTGGCATGCACCTCACTAAGCACCTAAACCAACTTAGGAGACCTCAATGTTTCCCCACCAAAATAATCTCTGGTCTCAATAGCTTCAGAGACATCAAAACCATTTTGGTCTGGTACAAAGAGCCAGTCACTGATGCTTAGCTAATGTAAGAACGGTTAGTAACATACTTCTCAACTGCCCAGAATTTTGATGAATGTCTAGATTTTGCCTCATATTTTTGGTTTGTCCCTTATAAAATCTGTGCTTTTCTGGCAAATCAGTGAGGACTGGAGTCACTAAATAATGACAAACATTCGAGTTCCACGATGCATGTCTTTCTGAAAATCAATACTAATGCAAAACCTGTTATTCTAGCAAATGTGTAAGTTTACAATAGCAATAGTTAAAATCTGTCCCTGATTTTGGGCCTCTAGTTCCTACTATTTTTGATTATGTCAGGAATTCGTACGCTAAGAGTTTGAGAAGTATGACACTATGAAATATGGTCTAGCTAATTCTGTGACCTAGATGACATGAGTTTCAACAGTGATCAGGTACCAGAACAGTCAGCCAGACAGGGGAGGATAGAAAGAGAAAATTCTTCACACCTCTGCCTTAAAGGGGAGGTGAGAGGTATGTTTCTCAGGGATGCTCATACCATCACCATCAGTGATCCTCAATGCAGACTAAGAATCTGATAAGAAGTATCCATGTCCAAGGGGCAGTGCATCTGGCAGAATACAATGCCACACAGAAGTGGTAAGTTCTGTGTCATGCCCATTGCATGACCATTCCTTGAGAGTTACTGGGCATTCACATGGAACACTACGGCTTAAGGGGAAAAGATACCTCTAACAGGTGCCTTGATGACATGCATGCAGTAAACATGCCCTCATCCCAGAATGTAGAACAAATGGGTTTAAAGAAACTGCAACTCAGATGATTGGCAGGCATGGAGGCACAAAGCAGTCTGTCAAAAAGAAGAACAGTTTGGTCCACTTTCAGTAAACTGGATATCACTAGAGTGAGGCTGATAAACCTGAGTGGACCTTCTCTGAAGGTGCTGGCAAACAATTATTTTCTTTCTCTTCACACAAACTATGAGATGTTCTACAGGACTTCACACATTTCCCTCCCTTTTGTCAATAAACATGATTTATGTTACCAACAACAACCTTTAAGTTTATGTTGTTCTTTATGCTGATGGATTTATTCTTCTTAATAAAAAAAATCACTCTCCCTACGCAGATAAAGTTATACCGTGACACTGCTTCAACTGGCTCAAAACCAAATTACTCGCTGTTAGCTTAATTGGTTTCCACAAACCAGAAGCTATGCTGTTAGGAACTCATTCAAATGTATCTCTGGTTTTTAATAAGTTGAGATATCTATCCTTAGGGCTAGCAGCTGTAAACATGATGGTCTATGGTTAGACCACGCCATGTTGTTTTCTACCTGTATAGAACTAACTTATGAAAAAGTGTACATTTTTTGTCCTAACATCCCACAGACCTAGCTATAGTCCGCCTTTTCCAATTAAATCACCTCTGTGAATACAAGTACTTCTCTCTCACTTAACAAAATAAGTTTCTTACTCAAGACAGCCTCCCTTTTCAACATTTACAAGTTCTTCTAAACAAAGTTGCACAGATTTATTCAACAACCAATAAATTCTGATCATCATTATTTTTATCCATCCAACCAAGGTAAGATGACTACACATGGAAGAAAGAGAAACTCTTCTTGCCTGCTTCCTCTGTCTTCAGATCTCAGAGATCAAAGTCCATTTCCTGCTTTTTGCTTAAATCTTTTGTTTGCTCATTAAACCCCTTTGATTCATCATCGTCATC
This sequence comes from Protopterus annectens, assembly GCF_019279795.1. Taxonomy (NCBI): domain Eukaryota; kingdom Metazoa; phylum Chordata; order Ceratodontiformes; family Protopteridae; genus Protopterus; species Protopterus annectens. The sequence continues at coordinate 829,891,775 of NC_056748.1, read as the reverse complement.
ACTTAATTCTCCTTTTTATTGCACAGCACAAACTGCATAACAACAAGAATCCACTCATTGACAGTGACCTCAAATTATGGCTCAGTTTTCCTAACTCATTTATGTATGCTACCCCATTTTCCAACCTTTCCTAAATCTCTTATGTACACTGTTTCACTTTCTAACCTTTCCTAACTCTTTTATGAATGCTACCCCCTTTCCACCTTAATTCTTCCATGAAACTCTTTTTTTAAGTAACACTGATCAGTGTTCAGGTGGCTCTGGTATTTACTTGAACTTTACATCACATTCAACAGATGAGTGCAGGGACTCTAGCTTTTACACATTTTCGGGATAACCAGGAAGCATACCTTAATTTATGCTGCAATTCTGCTAAGCCATTGGTAAGCTTTAGCCCCTTTTTTGGCTCTGTTACATGAGTCATACATTTTGAATTACTGCTTTTTCTTTTACTTCTCATGACTGAAAATGGTCTTTCATAAGTCAGTCAACTTAACCTTTTCTCCAAAATCAATAAATGCATACAAATATGTAAGCATAAACTAGAGAACTAAGTGCGTGAGGAATGCAGGTTACTATAGAATATGAAAAAAGTGAAGACTCCTACCCCTTTCATTCTGTGAAACTGACCTGCAGTGTGCAGTAATCAATTCTACAAAGTCAAAGTGAACTTTATTGCCATTTAGATTATACAACTTGTGCATCACTGAATGAAATGTCATTACTCCATCTCAAGGTGGAGGCATTTCTACATATAGAGAATCTGCAGTACAACCGCCACTATTGACATGACACACATTCCCCTGGATTGTCAAAAGCTTGCACGGCGTGCATAATTAGAGTAAGAGGTAATGTTGGCAATATGGCGGCCGAGCGATCCACGTACGTGCTCGTTTGATGTGCATGATCGCTCTTGCACTAGTCCTGCACGTTCCCAGCCCCCATATGCAAATGACCCCATTTGCAGGTGAAAACCATGAAATTGAGGTAAATCTGCTATCCAAGAAGCTGGAATCAGGCCGTGCATGACTAGCGTAATCTGCAGAAATGTACTCGGTTAGTAACCGAGTACGGTTCTGCAAAATCCAAAACGGAGAAATAACAACTCCAAATAAAGGCTGCCTATCATTGAGGAAGCATGCCAATGGCCAAGTATAAGGCCATTGGCATTGCAAACAATACAAAATGTAAAAAATACAACTTCTATTTTATTTCCGCCGATCACGACTGTTTAAGCATAGGGCAGCGGCACGCAAATGGGATCGGTGGGAAAATAAGAAAATAAAACTAAAACAAGCATTCTAACTAAAATCAGTATTCTGCCATGCAAGTCAATGACAGGCAAAAGACAACCTGGCCAGTGAATAGTGGTTGCTAAGGGGGGAGGCTCAGTGTGACACATGTAACTATGCATTAGCAGGCAATCCTATGCAAATGAGGGGAAGGACAGTGAATCCCAGTTTTCCCCAGCATGTGAGGCAGGTCCCAACAGTATAAGAGTATGACTAGCCGAGTGCAAGACTAGGAGGTAGGTGACATCATGGGTGGGTGTGTCAGGCATACTGTAAGTGGATTGGAGCCCTGTGGCTCGGGTTTGCTCCTAGCTTAGCACAGTTAAGCTAGGGGGTATGTCTAAACCTGCCTAGCACTCTTACACAGGCAGCAGACGAGCCCAACCCAGAAAACTACTATAAACTATGCAAACACTCACCCCTCTGGTTTTTCCCACACTCTACACCACCGGTGTAAGCAAGCAGGGAACTTTTAACACTCACAACAGCAAAATGTTAGGGGCTGCAATAGCTATCATACAACTTGTGGAAGAGGCTGAGGGTGGTGAGGATGTGAATGCTGCCAACCAACCCACAGTGAGGAGATGGAGAAGAGTGTACAGACCCAGGGTAACCTACCCAGGATTACATGAGCTGGAGATAATGGAGCACTATAGGTTAGACAGGGACCTCCTTACAGCAAATTGTGGAGCTGTGCTGGCCACGCCTCACACACAGAACTCACAGAGGGGGGACCCATCCCAGTGGACACCAAGGTATGTGTAGGCCTAAGAATACTAGCTGCAGGTACCTTCCAAAGACCAACTGGGGATATGATGGGGATTTCACAGGCATCAGCATCCAGGGTACTCCACCAGTTCCTGGATGCCATGTCAGCACATGTCAGTGAGCACGTATAGTTCCCCATCATCCATGAGGTGTTGGCCAGCAATATGCATCTCTTCCACCAAATAGCAGAATACCCTGAGGTAGTGGGTGCAATAGACTGCACATACATATGCATCAAAGCACCACCCGGTGAGCAGGGTAGGGTCTAAATCAACTGCAAGGGCTTCCCCTCCATCAACTGCCAGGTCATGTGCGATGTCCTGGAAGCTATCACGATTCCCACATCTGGCATCTGATGCAGCTGTACCAGAAATTTGCCAATGGGGACATCCCACAAAGTCACCTAGTGGGGGATGCTGGATACGCACTGGAGCCGTGGCTGATGACACCCATCAGAAACGCACACACACCTGAACAAGAACTCCATAATGAGGTTCACGCACAAACAAGAATCATAACAGAGCGTGTGTTTGGGATGCTCAAGTCACGGTTCTGGTGCCTGGACACATCCGGTGGAGCCTTGAAGTACTCACCAACTACATGTACCCAAATCATCCATGTATGTGCCATGCTACACAATATGATCCTGCGGAAACAGCTGCAGCAGGAACAGCATGGGGCAGGGCCACACAGCCCACAACCAATGTCAAGGCCTGCACAGGCACAGAGTGACTTGGAGGAGGAACAACCTGAGCCTTCCCCAGTAGGCAGAAGGAGGTGTGCCTAGTATGCCCTGGCCCTGGCAAAGCACATATACTGACATGGGAGGGACCAAGGGAATAACACCTCTCTCTGACTCTCACATGCAGTAAAAGGGATGCCAAACATTACACTACCTCTGCCTAACCATGCATATGGAGTGTACTATGTGCATCCGACATAGGCAGCCCTACAGCACCACCCTCAATACTGGGACACCCACAAGATAAGGGTCTCACACATGCCAGTCGGGGGGGGGTCACATACTCAACAACAGTCACAGCCAGCAGGACAGGTGTAGACAAACACAAACAAATGCTGCACTATGGCCTCTGAATGAGAGCTATGGGTAACCACCCCCCCAGGCCTACACAGACAGACTACAGCAGGCCAAGTAGTGGAAAGTCAGTTGTGAAGGCTAGGAAATTAGAAACTAATATGTAGATAATCAAAAGATAAGAACTGTAGTACACTGTTATGCCCTAGCCAGCATGATAGGTAAGACTACAGACTGAAATGGAGTACTTGACATACCAGTACAGTCCTAGCAAATGTGTACAAGTGTCAGGTGTGCCCCCCATCCTATGTAGAAATGTAGAAATAGTCAGGTGTGCCCTCCCCCCTTCCTACACAGAAATATAGTAACAGTCAGGTGTGCCCCCCCAATCCTGTCTAGAAACACAGAAATAGTCAGGTGCCCCCCCCCCACTATGCAGAAATGTAGCAACAGTCAATGCCAAATGATCAATGGATACCCTGCAGACACAGCATGCTACCTGTCGGTGTACAACATAGAGGTCAGCACTGCTGTACAAACTACCTGGACTTGATCCACACATGCAATACAGACAACCTTACTGGGCATGCTCACACACACACAGAAATGAAGGCAATGTTAGTCAACAACATACTGAAAGGTCATACTGGGCATGCTCACACATGTAAACACATGAAGGCCATGTCTGCAAACACCAGTGGACCAGACATATCCGGCAGTTGCAATTGTTAGTGCAGACACTTGTCAGTATGCACCGCTCATGCCTTGCACACACAGTGGATAGGAATACAGACATATATGTAAGGACAACACACTATAATAAGCCAAAGGTAGATGGACATAGATGTGTGGAAGAGGGTGACCGTGACAAGGAGCCATCCAGGCCTGTCCCACCCAGCACACAGCCAAAGGGCCTCAAACACATGAGGTGCAAATGTCACTCACTGCAGATACTAGCGACCAGTACCTGTCAACACCACAGACTATGTGGTGCATGTGCCATCTGTGCAACATGACTGTACAAGGAAGTAGTCATCTAGTAGCTGTATACACGTACCTGTGACATATGACCCCGTGTGTGGCCACATATGGTGTGTCACCCCTAGATGAATGGGTTATGGCCCATGCACACACCGCCCACCCCATAGCGCTACTATGACAAGCCTGCTGAGGTCATCCAATGTGAAATACACGTTTGGGAGAGTTGTAGCCCAGTAATCTCCGTGGCGCGTCCCATAACTTCGTACTGATGTAGTGTGCTAAACTAGTTAGGTAGGAGTTCTAACCCCAGACTTGTCAGCTGTGTGTGTGAGTGTGTGTCAGTGTGTGTGTTTATGTGCGTGTCTGTCTGTCTCTGACTGTGTAGAGAGCAATTTCTTTTAGGCTACTCACACTCCTTACGATTCATATACCCACCTTTGGCAAGGCTGCTGATGTCACCCACCTAGACATACACCTCTGGGAAGGTTGTAGCCCAGTAATCTCCATAGCACATCCTGTAACCGCGTACTGCTATAGTGTGATAAAGGAGTTAGGTGGAAGTTCTAACCCCAGACCTGCCAACTGTGTGTGTGTGTGTGTGTGTGTGTGTGTGTGTGTGTGTGTGTGTGTGTGTGTTTGTGCGCATGTCTGACTGTGTAGAGATCAATGCTTTTTAGGGTACTCACACCCCTTACATTTCATATACCCAACTTTGGCAAGGCTGCTGATGTCACCCACCTAGAAATACACCTCTGGGTAGGCTGTAGCCCAGTAATCTCCATAGCGCATCCTGTAACTGCGTACTGCTGTAGTGTGAATTAGAACCGTGGCAGGGTTCCATCTCCACCCATGGCAGTTCTGGATGTATTGTGTGTGTCACTGTCTGTGTAGGGAGTAATGCATTTTAGGCTAGTCACTCGCAGTAAATTTCAAATGCCCTACTTTGGCAATCCTGCTGATGTCATTCATTGTGAAATACACCTTTGGGGAAGGAGTTCTCTAGTAATCCCCATGGTGCATCCTATAACAGCTCCATGCTGTAGTGTGAAATAGACCTCTGTTAGGGGTTCTATACCCACACATGTCAGTTGTGAACATTTTGTTTGTCTCACTGTCTGTGTAGGGAGCAATGCATTGTAGGCTAGTCACTCACAGTAAATTTCAAATGCCCTACTTTGGCAATCCTACTGATGTCAGACATTGTGAAATACACTTTTGGTGAAGGAGTACTCCAGTAATGTCCGTGGTGCATACTATAACTGCATAGTGCTGTAATGTAATAAACTAGTTAGGTAGGGGTTCTACTCCCAGACATGACAGGTGTGTGTGTGTGTGTGTGTGTGTGTGTGTGTGTGTGTGTGTGTGTGTGTGTGTGTGTGTGTGTGTGTTTGTAACCTGTAAATGTGGTTGTGACTGTGTGACACCTGTGGCCAATGTGAAGCAGGTTTTGCATATTTCTTATATGGTGGCCCTACAATATATCACAATGTCCACTGTACAGGGATAACAGATGTGAAATGGCTGAGAGGCTGGGGTGCAAAGCCATACCCATACATGTGACATCAAGGCCATGCAATCACAGTTAGCAACCCCAGTATTACCCAGAGCACACTCTCAACCCTACACACACACATGCCTAGGCAACAGCCAATATGTGGGTAGTACACCAAAAGGATAAAGGGTCTCAAAAATCTGTCCTATGCTGCCCGACTGAAAGAGAACTCTATTCATATTCTTCCCGCCACCTCAGAGGTGACCTTTGCCCTAACATACAATATAATGTCAAACCTGATGATGATGAATATTTCAAACCTCAAAATCTAGATCCACCAGAGCCACAAGGCGAGAGATAAACCCTCGACATTATTAATAGGGGGAGGATAGGGAGGATAGATTCATCATCACCCAACCCCTCCCTATGCTGTGGAACAAAAAAATCCCGCATATGAGGCAGTACCTGGCTGGCTGGCTTGAAGAATGGATGACCAATGGATGATGGATACAGAGATATACCCCAGGGGATTACCTCAGTGTCACTGCTCGACAGAGGCACAGCAAATGGTATAGTTCCCCATACTTAAGGGTGGGTGGTAAGCCAAAAAGCGATGGGCTAGGCTTGGCAGATAGCCCTAGTATGAATATATAGCCTATGAAACCTACACTGCATAATGGCCACTGATAGTAACTATAGAGTGACAGCAGTGGGCTTACAGAGGGCATGTCACCCTGTCCATCTGTCCAATATGCACGTACATGCAGACAGTGCACCTCCCCCATGTTCCCCAATGGACTCCTGCACCACCTGCGGTGTCATCACATGTGACCCACAACGGACATAACATGCCCTGTATGGACAGATGCCATTGACACCAGGGAATGCTGTTAGCATGCTCTCAATGTAGGTGCAGGGTAAACCTGCTGGCCATTACCAATTCCCGCCACAAGTGGGCAGGACTGGCACATCTGATGATAATCTGTGTTCACAACATGGGCCAGACACCCCAGGTACAGTTCCACATGTCATTGTACATGCATGTGGGAGGTGTGCACATCCCAAAAAATGTCCATGTCATGGACTAAGGCACACATACATGGCAAGTGATGCACAGCATTAGCCACACACAATAGTCATCCAGGTGACTGAATGGGGGATGCAATACCCACCTGTGTGGGCAAATGCAGACACTACACCCCTGAGCCACTATGCTGACACTACAGCCCTGAGCCACAATGCAGACCATCATGTGGCCTGATGCCAAAGTACAACCAGCGCCTAGCCTTGTACAGCCATCTGGCACAGTCAAACACCACACAGCCATGCAGACATGCACCAATGCATGTCAGTACTGGCACCCTGTGTGTTTGTGTGTGTGCTGTATGGTGCGTATGTTCACATCCACACTCCCTACAACCCCCATGGGCATACTGCAGCATGATGTCTGATGTCAGACACCTCCCCATACCCTTTGCCCATACAACCCCCATATGACCTGTCTGGTGCATGTGATACCTGCACAGTGATGTGATGTGGTAATCCCACTACTGATGAGTTGCACTCCTGGCCCTGCCAAGTGTGTCAATGTGTGTATGTCCCTGTGAGAGTGTGGTTGTATTGACGCTGGTACCTGTTCATGCAGACAGACATGTGTACGTCACCTACCATACAGCTACCGTATCCCTGTTGCAGATGTCACTCACCATCACATATATATTCTGAGTGCTCCACAACAGGTAACCCATGTGGCACATCCAATAACTGCATCGAACCGTGACAGCACTACATAGTTGTCAGGAGTTTGATACCCTGTGCTGGTAGGTGTGTGACACAAACATGCTTCAGTTTTACTCTTCCCAACCCTCCCTGACATGTCTTTGCCTCTGTCTGCCTCTCCCACCCCCTCTCTGGTGGATGTGGAGACCTACACCTGCTTTGCTTAGGCAGCAGCATGTGTATTGTAAGTGATGCTCATGATCAGCTGATGGCCTCTGCATGAATTGCAGCCCTCCCCTAGCTGACTGCATGTGAAACAGTTGTGGTAACATTCCCATAGCCAATTGCATGGAAACACACTCCAATATCTAGGAACATCATGGTGGTGTTGGCCCTTTTCATCCACTGTGAGCAGGAACTAGATTTGTCGTTTGGCAAACAGCATCTCAGATGGATTAGGGTTTACCGCTAACAACATACACTGTGGAAAGAGAGCAACAAACAGGAGGGGGATGTGCCTGGCCTGATTATAGACTGTAAGTGCTGCTATACTGCATCTGGAGTAATGTTGGTTTAACAGTGTTTGTGTGGATATGGCTGTTGTACATGTCTCAATACCTGCCATGTCAGTTCCATGTTTATGAGGAATCCACATTTGTAGGGTCATCTGCAGACTGGGCAGTATTGTGTCATTGGTTTCATGTGTCACCCTTGGAGCATCTATCTGTGGACTGCAGGAGGTAGTGTAAGGATTGCAGTCTGTAGACAGTGAAAGCCATGATAGTCACTGACGTTATATCCCTCATAGGACATATGTTGCAACAAACCCTGTTACAACAGTAAATGTATGTGGTTATCACAACAATATGTCAATATTAGCCCTGTGTATGTGCTTCCACCAACACCTCTGTCAACCTTTGTATATATGTCGTGCATGAAGTGGTGCATATGTGTTGTACACCATAATTAGCATCATCGTATCTGATAAGCCAGTGATATATTCGACTGCTACACATGTTATGTACAGTAGGGGGTTATATTTCATGACATCACTTGGACATTCTGTGGCTGTTTGTACAGTACTGAGGTCTGTGTACCTATGGTGAATGTCGACCATGTGTGTACTGTTAATATGTACTTTAACCTGTGTACAGACTGTGGTAGATGTCATTGTTCTAGTTCCCCTCCTATCTGATGTTACATGCTGCTCCATTGTATGGTACTGTATTGGTGCACATGTTTGTAGGGCCATACACACACATGTCCCATACCACAGACAGCCATCAGACCAAACTGTGTAGTAGCCCAGTATATGTAGGGTCAGTCTGTGAGTGGCACACATGAGGATGGTGTAGAACAGATAGTCCATACACTGTAATATCATGCTAGCTAACCATATGTGGCTGTGGCTGTGTTCACATTGGTTGTGGTTATGCACTTTCACACAGGTTTATCTTACCCTGTGCTGTGACTTGTCTGTTGAGCCTGCTTTATATGCAGGTACAAGTGCATTCTCTCATATGAGATGTAGGACAGTGTTGCGCCAGTCTGCCTGCAGCCTGTACAGTGCATTTTTACATGCCTAGCAGCTTAGTGTACTTACCCAGTGAGATGTCATGTGAAGATACTTGCCAGATATACTGCTGCCGGGCCTCCCTTAACAGTCATGTATGTCAGACAGAGCAGTGGGATGTTGTGCCGATGTATGTCAATATCTAGTGGGTAGTATGTGGCCATGGCACTCCTGTACCAGTGGTCATTATGTGTCAAGCCAGACAGGGGTGTGTGAATGCATAACCTATGGTGGCAAATGTATACCAGTCATTATGTGTTATACCAATCTACATGGCCGTCTACATCCATATTATCAGGCATGGTACACATGTTTAGCACTACAGGCTTATGTGTATACCTCTGGACTGTACAGAGTGTGTCAGACTTTCCACATATATTGGCCAATATCTTGCTGCAGTCCAAAGCGGCATTACATGCTAGCAGCAGTACTGTACAATGATGTCCTTAGGATGTCTGTCAGTAGCCAATGGCACACATATTATAAGCAGATGTGGCTTCCCACACACACCATGTCTGTGAAGACAATCCCAGTGACAGTAGCAATAGTCTACTAGTATACCTGCTATACATACCTGACATCCCCTTCAACTATGACATTGGGATCACAGAGGCTGGTGTTGGGCTACACTCCATGTCCAGGACATATGGTGGAAATATATGTACATATATGTATCCAGATAGCCATATATATATATATATATATATATATATATATATATATATATATATATATATATATTTACGATTACACATGTACTACTCCCAATTACCACCGTCATAGCAACCACCCACTATATTTCCCCACATCATCTGTGTGTGGGCATCAGTGTTACAGACAACAGATAGCAATAACGCTTACAGGAGAAATGGCACACTCAGGGCAGCTACATATCTGTAGGAGGATCAGGAACTGCAGACAGACTGCGAGTAGAGTTGTGTTATGCTTTGTATAGTACTGGTGTTACATGGTGTGTTTGTGTTTGTACATACTAGTTTACCTTGGAATTCAGTTTGTCTGCATAGCTCACAACTGTGGGCCTATCCTTTTGCTGGCCAGAGCTATGCCTATCATGTCTTGTCTGTCCACCACACAGGTCCTGTGTCAGATATTACACAGGCAGTGTGTGTGTGTTGAGTGCTATCGGTACATGGCTACATCCATCTCTGTTTCTAACCTCAATTCCCTGACTAAGGATATGTTACAGACTATCCTGTAACATCAGAACCTTGCTTAGTGTATGGCAACAGTTGTCCACATATGTGCCTGTATTCCAGCCTCTGTCCATCACCTACATACCAAGCTTTGCACATATGTCATGCTGTCAGTTGTTGTTCTGTAGTGGGCTGTGAGTATATCACGCTGCCATAGCTGCTATCAGTCCACTGCTGTTGTATCCCCCACACATACGTTGGGGTTTGGGCCATATATGTGTGGGCATCACCTACACAATACATGTGTGGCCTTATGCACTCCAGAGTCCAGTGTATGTAACAGTGGTATATGGCCCTGTATTGTTGAGTCTGGGGGGAGCACCATAAATGACCTGTGGGGTATCAGGAGTGAGCTGTCTTAAGGCATCTGGATGTACAGTACCATATACTTCACCTATATATACATTACTGACATGGATCTGGTTAATGCAAGCCTACTGCCCCCTGCCATACAAACTGTTCTGTTTGTCGGTGTGCTCATGATGGTGTCAGTTATGCCTTGTTATGTAGCAGTTACAACACGTTATCACATGACATCTTTACCACCTGCTGAGTTTGTACAGTGTGTAGATAGAGGCTGCTGAACTATACATCCACATTACATACTGTTGATTGTTTGGTATCCTGTGGCCCAGTTTGTCTTCACTATTGTACAATTTGAAGGGCATGGCCTGGACAGCAACAGTTGTGAACCTTTCCAGTCTACTGTATTACGGTAACTGGTACGCAGTTGCATTACTGTGTTTATATGGTTGTCAGTGTCTGAAAAGCTATATGACATGGCATATAGAACTGTAATAGTACACAATTAAAGGTTTCCATGTCTGCAAATCTGTGTGTAGTGTTTTTCCTATGACTTCTCTGTGGGTATATGTTGCAGGCAATGACTGTCATTTGTATGGGTGGCCCATACAGTTTCCAGTCGTTCAGGGGTTAACTCCTTCCACTTATGTATCTTACTGTACATATAACTGCATGTGTATGTGTAGTCACATGTATATTTATATATATATATATATATATTTATATATATATATATATATTTTTTTTTTAATATAATCATATATAATCATCACAATCACACTGATGGCAGTAAGGTGAAATGTATGGTAATGTACATCCGCATACCATAAGGCAGCTGGTGGTCCTTACATGTTGTAACACCCAGGGATACTTATGGTGCATACTCCCCATACACTGCCTTACAGGGGCATAGCACACTGTTACATACACTGACCAATAGACTGCACAGGTGCACACGTGTTGTGCAAATGAACCCCACATATATATACATATATATATATATATATATATATATAGTGCATATGATCTGTACACCATTAGTTATTGACAGCATACCTGATAACCAGCCAGTCAGATAACAGACTGTTGGACATGTTGTGTGTTCTAGGGGCTGTTTCCGAGGACATTACCTGGACATTCTGTACCTGTGTGTACAGTACTGTGGTCTGTGTACGTATGGCAGGGGTCTGCAGCCTTCACTATCCAAAGAGCCATCCCTGACCCCTCACCCACCGAACTAATGTTATCGGGAGGCACAACAGCTATCTGACTCCTACAATGAAGATAGCAGAGCATACATGGTTTCATATATAGTTATACTAAATATAATATAGCTAAGTGTATAAGAACAATACCTAACATATGTCCATACTTGTGTTCCTGTGTTGGGATTGCTGGGTGTGTGTGTTTGTGTGTGTGTGTGTGTGTGTTTGTATATGTGTGTGTTTGTATGTGTGTGTGTGTGTGTGTGTGTGTGTGTGTGTGTGTGTGTTGTGTGGTAGTGTGTCCATTAATCCTCAGAGGTACAAGGACCCACTACAGCAGGACTGATGAGGCACATGTGGCTCCAGATCCAAAGGTTGCAGAGCCCTCAGTTAGGTTGATTGACGACTGTATGTGTATTGCACTTATGATGACACATGGGCTCTGTACAGACTGTTGCAGATGCCATTTTTCTCCATCCTGTTCTATCTGATGTTACATGCCACTCCAGTGTTAAGCTTGTGTATCATATGTGGCTGTGGCTGCATTGCTATTGGATGCGGGTATGCATTTTCTCACAGGTGTCTGCTATGCTGTGCTATGACCTGTATGTCGAGCCCGCTATAATCGCAGGTACATGTGTATTCCCCCACACAATATGCATTCCAGTGTTGTGGCAGTCTGCCTGTAGTTTGTCCAGTGCTTTGTGACATGCCTAGCAGCTTACTGTAAATACCTAGTGTGCTGTTATGTCCAGTTATCTGCAGGACACACTGCTGCCAGGCCAGCATATCTGTTGTGTATTTCTGACAAAGCAGTGGTATGCTGTGCAGATGTATGTCATTCTCTACTGGGTGGTATGTGGCCATGCGAACTCAGCAGCACCAGGTATTATGTGTCTGGACAGACTGGCGTGTGCGTGCATACACTGTGTGGGCATATGTACCCCAGTATTGTTGTGATACACCCATGTACATGGCTAGTAACATTCACATTGGGAGGCATGGTCCACATGTCTTGCATGAAGAGGACATGTGTAGACTTCTGGACTGACCACAGAGTGCCACACTGTCCACATATAGTGGTCATATCCCTGCTGTAGTACACAGGATCATTACTGTCCTAGCAGTGGGTCCGTACTATGCTGCCCCTAGGATGTATGTCCATAGACAATGGTGCACATGTCTACAGCAGATGCGACCTCCCACACCCAACATGCCTGTTAATACACGCCTATGACAGTGGCAACAGTCTACATATATACCCACAATACATCCGTGACATCCCCTTGCACAACGTGTTGGGACTATTGGTACTGAGGTAGGACTCTACTCCATGTTTGGGACATATGGTAAACAGATATGTGTGTACATATATCCACATATCTATGTAGATATATAAACATATACATATCCACATATATATATGGCCATATACATATCCACAAACATATATGGGGATATATATGTACATATATACATATAAATAGCACACATATACATATACACAGCAATGACTTCAACAAGTGGCTAAGCGTATGATGTCATTCAAAGGGGATCCAGTATCTGTCTGCCTGGGGCAACATGATGTACAAACCACAGTGCTCTGGCAGAGATGATCTGCACATGTTGCCCCTGGGATTCAGGTAACTGGCTACAGCTCTTGGCACCCCCATAGCACCTTATCTAGGCAAGGGTCAAAGGGCAAAACCACCACTGTAACAGATACAAGCATGCAAAACTTACGGTAATGTGACTCAGTGTTAGACGTCTAAACCTAAAAAGGCACTCTCTTGAGCCACACCTACAAATGGGGAACATTGATATCTGTGCAGTAACTGGGACCTGGTGCAATGCTTCAGACAGCATACCTGTAATACCTGCCTACAACCCTTATCACACATGTCAGGCAAGAAACCAAGACCACGACACTACAGGTGGAGGAGTGTCCATATTCACTAAGGTCATTCACACCTCCAGCCTGGTGCCAAACACAATGCATCTGAGAATCACCAGATGCAACTAACACTATGTAAAACTGCAATCCAAATTGTAGCTGCCTACTGATCCCCCTCCATGGTCCAAGATTCTCACTACACCATTATAAACATACTGGACAATATTAAGATACAAACAAATGCCATAATACTGGGTGATTCCAAATACTCTGCCATTAACTGGGAAAACAACTCATGTACCACCACCCTTTACCAATGGTTCTGGGAACTCATACATTCCAACCCCCTGGATCAACTAATCCATTATCCAACCAGGGTTGCCAGTATCCTAGACATGGTCATTACCAACATGGGAGTCAGATGCCCCACACCAGTGGTCACCCCTCATAGGTCAGGTCTGACCATTAGTTAATTATCGTTGAAATCCACATCCCACCCCCACCCGCCAGTAAGGATCGTCCATAAATACCCTCTGCAAAGTCAACGCCATGCTACTCAAGTCAGAAATGACAAACCTCATGACACCCATGGAGATGGGAGCTGAAAGTGCAACTGGTGAATCGTACACTAAGGTACTGTATGGGTACATCCACTCATGCATAAACTGTGCCATCCCACATAGAACCGAAACACTGTCCTCCAAACAAGGAAGCCAGTCTTGTGCAACACTGCCATGAACAGTCTATACAACAGAAGGAAGATACTGTTGCAGTTAAAAGGATAATCCCAAAACGCAAACTGCTCCCTTACCAGCCTCAGTAAGAAACTGCTATCCCTTGAAATCCACCACAGCTTGTTACATAAATATAATTGCCATAGATTCCAAAGACAACCACAAGGCATTCTATAGTTATGTCCAGGATCTATACAGCAATGCTCAGAACTGCTCTGTGCTACAACAGATTGGCATTAAATATACTGATTCAAAGGAGTGTTCCAATATCCAGGCAGATTTAGTGCCACATTCAGCCTCCCTCACTCCCTAAAGGGCACATCTCAGTAACAAAAGGTTGCCAAATTCCAGCAATCATGATCACACAGCTGGAAGCTGCCGACTCCACTGCTAGGAATACAGCATCCATGGGACCAGATGACATCCTGGGCTGTGCAGTACATGAACTACTACATAACCCTGCATCTCACCCAAGTTCCATGTGTAATCATAGCCTCACCTCAGACTTCTATCCCACTGAGTGGTGCACAGCCACAGTTATCACACTCCACAAGGAGGAATCCACCTTGGATCCCTGGAACTACCGTCCCATCAGTCTGATGAGCCTGATCTTCAAGGGCATGGAATGCATTATCATGCAACTTATTAACAAAGACACTGGCAACCAGCAAACACTGGACTCCACCCTGGTTGGGCTTGTGCAGGGCCAATCTTGTCTCCTGAACCTGTTTGACTTCTTTGATTCAGTCTCCGGAGCTGTGGAGGAGGGTAAGGCAGTGCACACAGCCTATCTGGATTTTGTCAAGGCCTTCGACAACATCGCCCACTCTAGAGACATAGTTAAACATGTGAAGTTGGCCATAAACACCTGTGTCACTCGATGGGTTGCCAACTGACTTTCCGATGGAACCCAGACTGTAAAAGTAGCCATGTCCAATCCCTGCTCCAGACAATTGACAATTAATTGGAGTATGTCAGGGTCAGTTCTGGCATAGCTCTTGTTTGGCATCTACTTCCCTGAAGTACAGGCCAACACTACGGAACTCTGGCTAACAAAGTTCACAGATGACTGCAAACTGGGAGCCATTAATGCATCCCCAAATGATGTGGATATTCTACAACATGGCTTTACAGAAACAGATGCTTGTTGCGAGAGCCATAGGCTCAAGCTTAATGCCAAGTAATGTATAGTTATCCCTTTGGACATACCATGTACCCATGAATTACCACATAGATCGCAGTACACTAAACACCAAAAGTGTGCTGACAGACATAGAGACACAGGTGGACAGTGGTCTCAACTTCATTAACCATATAGCCACAACAGTAAAGAAATCTTTCTATGTAGCACACCTCATCACTGAGGGCTTTACATCCAGAAAAAAGGGGGTAATTGTCCCACTGTACTCATTCCTCATTACACCCTGTATAGTGTACAATGCCCCATTTGGTATGTACCTCGCAAGTCAGCTGCAACAGCTGGGAAGGCAGTGGAAATACCTCACTATAAGAATCACAGGCATCAAACAGATGGCCTATGCTGACCGTCTAGACATCCTCCAGCTATACTCTGTGGCATAGTGTCTACACAGAGGCTATCTCTGGGTCACATACAAGGCTATGTCAAACCCTGGGAAATGACATCTGTAATATGTGTATGTACTGCCATGTACAGTACATGTGTCTATGTGCTCTCATTACAGTAGCAAAGGGTATTGAGTGTCATGTCTGGGACACACAAGTATATGAGGCCTGCACAGCACTGTTATCCATGTGAATGTGTGACATGCAGGTGTAGCAACCCAAGGTATGTGCTGTCACACAGGCATGCAGTGTAAAATGGCATTACTATTGTCAACAGTGCTGTCCCAGGGAAGGGTGGAGTGCTAACATTACTACTGAAAACAAGCACACCTGCGGGCATAGCTTCACTCTGAGGGCTTTCTATCATGTTCCTCGTGTGTGGGCTGTGTCACCGTATATATCCCCTACTGGATAATAATCAGACATGTGGAGTGTAACTGTAGAGTACCGTCGGTACACTACATGTTAATGAGGGCTTACAACATGTAGTAATGGCATAATTATTGTTGACAAACATCCATCTGTTGACACATTCATCCTACTGCATAGCTACTCGCCAAACTGGTGTCTGTCAGTCCCTCTACAGATGTGCAAATGGCAGGTCTCTGGCTGGGATACGTACAGACAACCTACGCTTGATTGACACCGACATATGTAGCCAGCTGTGTATACCTGTCACATATAGGATACATCACCCTGTATGGGCCACATGCCAAATGTACCTACACTACACTACCACAGTCAACTGAACATGCTTGGGTACAGGTCTCCATCACAGACACTAACCATGTGTTGTAATACATGTTGCATACATGTCAACTGGATCACCTCGGTGGCCATGTGCAGAAGGCACCCAGAGGATTGGCTGATGCATGTCACTCTCACCCTGCTAGTCACTAATGTGGTGTCTGTCGATAGATTGCCTGCTGGCACATGGCAGGTGGCATGATACCAATGTACACACACCCCCTACATATCCAGTCCCTCCATGGACAACAGACAGGTACACAGCTATGACCATCTCTAGCAATGTACCACAGTATTGACACATGTACATGTGCATTACTGAGGATAGCATTGTTTGTGTGTTAGTACACCTGTAGTTGGAAATTCAATGACAGCCTTCACAACCACCTCCACTCCCATTGCCATAGTCAGATGTGGCCGCTGCTGTTTTGGACATGACATGTAGCCTGTTACACATCTCTCCCTAACAGCTACATGTGGCTTGCAGTACCAGCACAACAGTGTTGTACAAATGGGTCGATAGGCATGGGAATCCCATTGACGTCTGCCATGTGTGTGTATGTGTGCATGTCTGCATATCTATAGGGTACACTGTTCCGAGGCCACATACTCCTATTACAATACACATTGCCACACAGTAGTACAGATATTGTTGTCACCGCCCATAGGTGTGGCATCACAATGCAACACCCTACTATGCCTATGGCATGTGCATTACATGCATATCCCTGTGGTACCACTGTTGTGATATGCAATGGGTTGTAGTGGCATCACGGGCAATGTGTGATAGTGGGTATGTCAGAGTATCACATGGGTTCCAGTGTGTACAATATCCATTGGGGGATGTGGGTGCTGTGTACACTGTCATTACACCATGGTACACCCGGTATATTGCCCACGTACCACTCTCTGGTGACCATTGTCACCATCACCCATACAGGTAACTGATAACAGGATACAGCCCATTTACACATGTGCTGTGTGCAGCCTACCTGTAACACATTGGACACATGGACTAGTTAGTTAGCAACAATACACCCAGGTCTCTAAAATGTGTGACTGCCGTTATGTGTCAGTCAATGTGTATATGATGGTATGACACAATATGTATTCTCCATATACAAACATTAAAGCCCCCGTTACTATATTGTACATGCCTGTGGATGTTCTGCATGTAACATGTGACCTAGTACACACCTCATCCTAAACATGGTGTTGTGTGTGCAATGAAAGCCACATAGTTCAATAGCACTACACATCTAGGTAGGGGTCTAGTCACAGTGTTGCTAAGTAAGGATGTGTATGTATGTATGTGGATGGGTTGACATAAGGGTGCAGATTATACATGAACCAGCATGCTACCTGTCAATGTGGCACAGGCACTAACTGTTATACAAACCTGTGACATGTGTACAACTGTACACCAGATATGTCACGGCCATGGTGTCACCACAGTGACATACCCTTGTGGAATATGACTGCAGACCATCCTCCTGCTGACACAATTACACCTACAACACAAATGGATAACATTATGGAGATAACAATCAATGTTACTAACAGCTGAAATGCATCATAGCTGCGTGGCTACACTACCGGACATGTATGCATTACACATTATCCCTGACAACATCTTACACTGCAGTACATTGTAGAACTCTATTAAAGTCACCATGTGCATCAGAACCATATTAGCCTCTCCCTGCATCATTGTTAAGGATGACAGGGATGTGGCACAGGTATCATCATATGCACAGGGTGTGTTGCTGGTGTGCCAGAGGCCGAGGGTGGTCCATACATGTGTCACCGTGTGTGTGGGTGAAAGGTTTGGTTCATGGATTGGGGCGTGGTGATGTGGTGTGTGTCAGTATGGGGTCACCCCAGGTTTGGTTGCATAATGTGTGGGTATGCATGCACACAGTTCTGTCATGTGGCGGCCCTATACGGGTGTTGTTGGACAGCTGTAGACCATACCTGGCAGGGTCGTGCAGTTCACTGCCTCTGGCCATGGACACACTGTGCCTGCCAGGGGTTCCATGGGCACGTGCAGGTACAGACTTGAGATGCTACTCTCCCCTGATGATGACAGATGTCTGCTGGAACCATGTCCTGCCTGGGACTGGAAAGGGCCACGTGCACGAGGCCTGCTGTGGTGTGGTGTGGACAGCAACCTTAGTGGTGTGCTGGGGCTGGTACTGCCACTAAGGGAGCGGCTTGGCATTCTGGCACATCCACGTTGACAGCCAGCTGCTGGTGTTTCTGGCCTACGTCCACGCACCCGTCAAACCACTCCTACCACACGTTCAAGCACGGACATACTACGGTCGAGGAGGCCCACCATCTCACCTCACTGTCTATCCATGACCTCAGTCTGTTCACAGAGAGCAGCAGCAAGTTCACAAAGGTTGCCAATTACAGATGAGAAAGCAGCCCCCTGCAGCCTCAGGCCCTGTCTGGTGTACATTTCCATATGTGCCTGTGCCTCCATTACGGCCTGAAACATGCTCCTGGTGGTACCAGTTGTGGCGTCTCTGCCAGGGGCATGATGACCAGCGGCCCTCCCACGAGCACCATGGTACATCTGCCGATGTGGTGCCTTGCCGGACATCCAGCTCTGCCGACTGTGACCCGACACAGTTGGCATCTACACCACACTTTCCTGGTCCCTGGCATCAACTGCGAACTGTCCCTCTGCTATGGCCACTTGTGATGGGGTTTGTAGGGGCATTGTAATCTTGTGTGGGCTTGGGGTGGCTAGGAGGGTGATGACACATGTGGGCGCAGTGTTGGCCTCTGACATCCCCACCTGTGCCTCAACAGTACCATCATCATCGGTCTCTGTACGAACACCTACTTCCCTCAGTTTGCATGCAGGAGGGACCCTGACCCACCTCGCCACCTGTGGGGGAAACAAACGCACACTTTAAGACCTGTACAGCATTGCATAACAGTACACACATTTACACACACATTCACACACTCACGCAGTCACACACACACACACACACACACACACACACACACACACACACACACACACACACACACACACACACACACACACACACACACACACACACACACACACACACACACACACACACACACACACACCCCACCCCACACATCCCACCCCCACACACACATACGCAAACACACACACACGCACACATATATATGGGATCCATACAGATCCCCGATGGCACTGTCTACCAAAGCAGACATCACCGAACATACTTAACTGAAAGTGCTGTTCACCGATGCAGCACTTTCGGATAAGTATGCTCGTTGTGCCGGTCGCACTACGGTGCAGTTAAGGGAAAATTCTCTTTTCCTCACTGTACTCCGACCTCGGAGTGAGAATATAAAAGTAGGTGGGGTGTGGAGTGCACAACCCCCACATGGAGGGGTGCAGGGGGGCTTGCACCTCTGCATAAAAGAAGATTTATTGTTTTTTTTCAAACACACTTTAACAAAAGTGCTTTTTCGGTGAAAGCTCTTTTGTTAAAGTGCGTTTGGTTATTTTGGATATGAACTATTGAACTTTTGTTCAATAGTCCCAGATCCATATATATATATATATATATATATATATATATATATATATATATACACACACACACACACACACACAAATATATATATATATATATATATATATATATATATATATATATATATATATATATATTATACATATATGATATATAGATATAACACACACACACAAACTCACATACTTAAGTGACACATGTGAATAATGTAATATACACATAAAAGAGCAAAAATAATATGACAAACATAAGGACAAACTGTGGAATATTAGTACAGTCTTAGATGGTGCACACATAATCATCATAGTTAGCTGCAGTCATGATAATGTATGACAAGTTATTTAAACATTCAATTTGGCTGCTTTTTTTTTCTTTATTCACACCTTCAGACCCTTTTCATAGAACATTAAACAGCCACAGAGAGCTTGTAAGATTAGACCCTATCACTTTCAGAACTAAGTATATGGCACTTAGACAAAAATAGCTATTGGATAATTTCCCTGAAAATGACAAACTCAAAATTTACGAAAGGCATTCACAAACTCTAGTTAATGGATAATTTCCCTGACTCTATAAAAGCTACTCACAAACTGTAAAAAGTATATTTTCTTGATGGAACCAGGGAAGTTAAAGTTATTCAGTAATAAAACAATCAAGCAGGCATACGACTGTTCCTTAAAGCACAACTAGTACAGAAGAAAACGGATCTGCCTTACCTCAAATGCTTGAAATGCAAGCCCTACATGAAATCCTTCAGAGACAGTAATTTTCCAGACACAGTCTTTGGATGGCCTGTAGTCATCTGGATAATTGGGAGATTGGATCTGTCCAACATCTTTATAAATTTCTCCACCACAAACAGCTTGTTAAAATAAACAAAAATAAACAAACAAAAAAAAAACGGTTGAGTTAATGACTGCTTAATGTAGCTGCACTTGTCTCATTTAGCAAATAATACCTACTAATACTACAATGAAATTTGAATTCATCAGTGGTGTCAAACTTGGTGCATGGTAATCTGCAGAAGAGATGAATGAAGCCACATCCATAAAACAGAATATGCAACCAGTTTTCAGTACAGAACTAATTTTCTATGGAAAACTTATTATATTCATCCATAAAATGCATTTGTTGTACAATTAGCAAGTGGATAAACAGGAATTATATAATAGAAAGAGAAGGTAAGAGGATTCATTCACATTGCTGATAAAAAGAAGTCATTTAAGTATGTTCATATCTAGAAACGGTACAATGACTTAGATTCAATATTAGATCAGATCTGATGAAGCTCAGTTAAGGGCAAAAGTGCTAATCTATTGATTTTCAATAAACAAGTACTGATTTTTAAATAAGTTATATGTCCTTGATTACTATGAAGTCTCAACATAGCTTGTGTATAGTTTGTGGTTCATTTTTTCCTGTCTCTAAGAGGTTTCAGCCAGTAACGTCTTTGCTCTTGAAGTACCACTTTTCTTTGTGGGGTTTAAACACACACACACACACACACACACACACACACACACACACACACACACACACACACACACGCATGCACGCAAGCACCACACACACGTGTGTGTGTGTGTGTGTATATATATATATATATATATATATACACACACACACACACACACACACACACACACACACACACACACACACACACACGTGTGTGTATGTGTGGATGTAAAATATATGAAAGTGCAGCAAAGACCATCAATTAATTTTTTTTTGCATATAAACACCTAAATCTGCTGCTCCAAGCACAGAATACTCTTCAAGGAGGGTCCAGTGACTGTAAACTAGCTGACGTCAGCCATCCTTTTCATACAGCACTATCAGGTATCATTGTCCAAAAACTTTGGGAACCTACTTAGTGGAAAAACACAAATTAAAGTAGCAGTTTTAGTTATAAGTTTACCACAACAGTTTTATATATGATATATACAGCAGGTTTATTGGCATTCCTTCATGCATGTTTCAGTTCATTTGGACATACCACTTGGCAATAACCACTACATTATTTTACAATGAACCCCCCTCACTTGAAACCCTTTGGTTTCATGACAACTAGATAGACTGTAAGCTCTAGACAAGCTGCCTGTGTTGTGGTGGGTCAAGCTGGTCTATGCTATAGTTTTCATTTGAATGGATGTAAGTTCAGTTTCCACCTATACAACATTAGACTTCCATCTTGATGCTGATTCAACTACATTCAGGGAGCACTGACTGTCACAAGTATACTCTACTTTCTTTTGGGCTATATGGTACCCCTGCATGTCATATTCCAGTTAAGTGTTTGTACACTTGATTGCAAAGCATTCCCTCTCAGTGGTGGAATACTTGATCACTGCCCTGCTTAACTTATGACTATGGAAACGTATAGGTTGATTTTTTTTTCCCTTCAGGAGCCAGTGGTAGCACTGCCCCTACCTTAGCCAACTTTAAAAGTATTGGCATAAACTATAAAAGGCCTGATAAAATATAGAGATTCTAAAGCAGATTCTTGATCACAATAATTCCTTTAATTGCTTCAAAGCATTGTCTACTGTGCACATTACTTAAGGGGAATCTTCCCTAAATTCAGATTTGTAGGACGGCATACTATTCTTGAACAATGGGGTTTAACTTACAAGAGTACCTAGCTAACCCCCCCAAGTGTCTTTCCCTGCTACTCAATGCACGGAACAGGCCAGTTTCTCACTATTTCTAGTTTTTCATTTTGGAGCCTAACAGTTATATTCTTATAGCGTAGCCTAAATTCTTTACCTCTCTCATACCTAATTTGCTGTTGGAGACATTAACAGTTAACCTGGCTTGTCTTGCATTGTTCAGCACAGCCTGTACCTTTGCTAGACAGAGACTGCAGTCTTCAGAGTGTATTATGACTTTGTCTAGGTAAGCAGTAGCATATTTAATATGGAAATATAAGATTTTGTCAGTTAATCGCTAAAAGCTAACAGGGGAACCAGGCAGCCTAAAAGAAAGTAGAATATACTGGAACAAGCCCCTTGGTGTTGAAAATGCTGTCTTTTTTCTGGCATCAGCTATTGGATGGATCTACCAGCATACATTTGTTAAGAATCTTAGCTTATCCAACTTTTCTGTTAGTTTATCACCCTTAGAGGCTGGAGAGCTGGCAAAAATGGAAATGCCATTCAGCTTCTTAAAATCATTCCTGAATAAGATTGTTTCATTAGGCCTTGGAAATAGCAATATGGGATTGTTCTACTTACTTTTTGAATCCTCTCATGCCTTCGTATTTTTTAACACCTTTACTAAATTATCACTTTAGCAAACATACATTTATATAAAAGAAAACAAACCATGTTAATATGTTCACAGTTACAAACATTATGCATTACATATCTTTTTATACGATTACAGTCAATCCAACTTTACACAAATTGCTCAGTTCCTGCCTTCCTTTAAACCTCACTCCTCTTTCAAAACATTATTCTGCATGCATTATTCCAACAATTTCCATTTTTTTCTATGTAGTTTGCTCCTACCATTTTCTAAACCTTCCACATCCAGTTCCTTTATCACTGTTACAAAACTGACTACTTCAAATACAGATGGTTAGTGTAGATCAGTGAGTGTGATATACCTTTAAGAAGCTTTACAGTGTACAGAGTACATGCGAGCAAGTGTGCCATTTGAAATGAGCAGCCAGAGTGTAAGCATGCAAGTATGTAGTCAGTCAGTAAGTTTAAGTTTAATGTTCTTGCCATCCACCCTGATGTATTTGTATACAATAAACTACTTAAAGGAACATCCAAGCCTCAATGTCTTCTTAATGCACATAAGAAAAGTGGCATGGTGTCAGAATGGTATCAAGAGTTACAGGCATGAGGCAACTAATTAAAGCTGGAGGAATATACAGGAGTGGATCATCCCTACTACTCAAACGACTCACAAAACAGGTCAGAAACAAATTCCAGGTACTAAAACCTGCTTAAATTATTTTTTTTGTATAAATATAAAACACAACACTCATAATGCTCAGAATGAACTTTGTATTAAATGAAGTGTCCAAAACTGTGATATATTGATAGAAATATTCAAAATAATTACAGAAATGTTTGAAACAATATCTAAATTGCATAAAATGTACAAAAAAGGGAAAACAACCATATTTTTTCACCATGTACTACTTTTTTTATATTAACTAAAGCTATTCAAAGTATCGTAACTGTGCAAAGTATTTGCAAGTGTGTGTAGTATTACAATGCAGTTATTTTGCAAAGTAAAGTCATTTCAAAGAATATTTTGCAAAGTAGTTATTTCAAGGCATACTTCGCAGAGTACAGTATTTCATAGAGTTTATTGTGCATTTAAATATTATTAGAAGTACCTGGTGTATGTGAATATTTGTACATAGTTACAAGGGCCATTTTGCATTGTTTTACTATAATCTGTATGCATGGCAGAAGGATTTCACAAACTCATGCCACTTGTGTTTGATAACAGTATTGCAGAAAATTGGAGAGTGTTTGAACAGGAATAAGATATTTTCATACAGCCTGCTTTTTCTGACAAAGACACATGTACAACAACATTTATTCTGCTTAACTTAGCTGGTTTAGAGGCCATTGAAAGAGAGCGTTCATTTGTGTATGCACCTGCTGTGTTTGTAGGGGAGGGGGAAGACCGCCACATATTGGTACCATCTGAAACAAGGGAAGACCCAGCGTGCTTAAAACATAAATTTAGAGAAATGTGTAATCCCTAAATTAATATTACAATGGAAAGGTAATTATTTTACACAAGGGATCAAAAGACTGGTGAAACTTTTGCAACATATATAACTGACTTGAGAAACAAGGCTAAAACGTGCGTATTTGGTGATTTGACAGATGAGTTGATAAAGGACAGGCTTGTCTGTGGTATTAATAATGACACAGTGAGAAAGATTTTGCTTCAAGACAAGTGATTTAGTGTTGAGTAAGGCCATTGAGATTTGTCAGATATATGAGCTTACAGAAAAACACACAAGTATGCTTACAAATAAGAACAGCTGAGGAAGGCACAGTGAAAAAGCTCATGTTGATAGTATGCAGCAAATGGTTAAAAGAAACAGGCCCAAGCACATGGCAGCTATGGCAGGTCCTGTAACAGTCCCTGGGAAACCTCAAGTCTTTCCAGCAAATTCCAGAGCATGCTCAGTGAAGTATAAGGGTGAGTCAGCAAAGTCAAAACGTGCCACCACCCAGCTTTTAGTCAACTGTTGTAATTGTGGTGGTAATCATGCACACAAAAGAGGAAAAGTGCTTAACTTTTGGTCAGCAGTATCATTTTTGGAATAAGTGGAATCATTTCAAAAGGTTTTGTAAATCAAATAATGCACATTTGTTTATTAAAAGAGGGCATTCCAAGAGGCAAGTTGATCAATTAGAAAACTGCGACCCTACTTTTTATATTGATGGTGTGTCTGTGCTTGGTGAAACAGTCAATGCACTATATTTGTGGGCAAAGAATGATATATTTTGTACTGTTTGGATTAATGGGAGTCCTGTAGAGTTCAAAGCAGATACTGGCTCAAAGTGCAATGTTATGTCAGCAGAAACATTTGCTAGAGTAAAAGCTGCAGAACAGCTTGACTTGACAAAGTGTGTGAAGCTTGTTGCTTATGGTAGTGAAGAGATTCAATCTAAAGGCTCAGTAGTGCTTTCATGTTACTCTGCTGGGAACATCTATGACTTGTATTTTTTTGTATTCAAGAGACGTGTAGTCATTATTAGGCATCAAAGACAGTTTGAAAATGAGACACCTTTCACTTAATAAAGAAGTTCATCATGTAAGCTTGAATGACAACAGCTCAAATTTCACTCAGACTATTTTTTTTCAGTATGCTGATATTTTTGCAAACAAACTAGACAAACTACCAGTTGTGTACTCCATAAAGTCAGACCCAGAGGTCAGCCCAGTTGTCAGACCAGCATGGAAAGTTCCAGTAGCTATGCAGAGCAGAGTCAAAGCTGAGCTAGACAAAAATGGTGCAGTTAGGAGTAATTTGTCCAGTAGAAGAACTTACTGAATGGGTATCCGCCATGGTAGTAGCTCATTAGAAAAGCTCAGATGATATCAGAATATGTATTCATTCAAGAGATCTGAACAAAGCATTAAATGGCCTCATCATCCAATGCGAACAGTCAAAGAGGATGCTGCCCTCATGCCAAACACCACTGCTTTTTCTGACTTAGTTGCAAAGAGTTCATATTGGCAAATTTCGCTTGACTGAAAATCTTCATTTTTAACCACACTCAGTACACCATTTGGAAGATACAGATTTCTGAGAATGCCATTTGGGATAAATTCTGCCAGTGAAGTCTTTCAGCATGCGATGGTGTAAATTTTTTCTGGCTATCCATGTGCTGTTATAGTAGATAATATTCTAGCAGGAGGCAATGGTGAAGTCGAACATGACAGAAACCTCAAGAAGGTTGTGGAAAGAGCACGTGAAGTCAATCTTAAGCTGAATCTTCAGAAGTACAAGTTCAGGCTATGAGAAGTTACTTATGTTGGTCACTTGTTTACTAGTTCAGGTTTATGACCAGATCCTTCCAAGCAAACAGCAATTCTAGAGATGCCAGCTCTAGACAATGCTCACGCCCTACAATGTTTTCTTGGCACAGTCAACTATCTAGGTAAGTTCATTCCGGAATTAAGCCAACTTTCAGCACTGCTCAGAAAGTTGACATGCAAAGATGTAAATGTGTCATGGTCAGAAAAGCACCAAAGAGTATTTGATGTCCTGAAACAGAAAATTGCTAACCCACCAACTCTCAGCTACTATGATGTTCACAAGCCAGTTACTCTTTCCAGTGATGCTTCTAAGTTTGGTCTAGGTGCATATCTTCTTCAAGACGGTAAATCAGTAGGCTATGCATTGAGAACTCTTACCCAGACCGAGATGCAATATGCTCAGATTGAGAAAGAGCTTTTGGCAAATGTGTTTGCATGTTCAAACTTCCATGATTATATTTATGGTTGTCCTATCCAGATCGAAAATGATCATCACCCTCTAGTTATTATTTTGAGAAAGCCTAGGCATACAGTTCTAGCTAGACTGTAATGCATGATGCTCAAATTGAAGAAGTGTAATTTCAATCTTGTTTACACAAAAGGCAAATTTCTTTATCTTGCTAATACTGTATCCAGATCGCCCTGACAAACCACAGAACAGCATAACAAAGAGCAACTTGATTTTGAAATCATGGAAGTGAGACATTTTTCTTCTGCACATCTTGATGAGCTCAGAACTCACAAACCTTCAGATCCAATTCTCCAGAAGCTCAACCACTTTATCAGTCGAGTATGGCCTTCAAAGCAATCTTGTTTATCAGTAGAAGTGGAACCTAGTTTTCCATACAGAGATGAGATTTTTGTCAGACAATGGCATCATCATGAAAGGTCCTAAAGTCATTGTTCCAAAATCCTTGCAAAAAGAGTATATTAAGATCTTGCATCATAGCCACCCAGGAACTGATTCTACCAAAAGAAGGGTGAGAGGTCTAGTATTATGGCCTTCTATGTCAAGAGATATTAAGAAAGTACTTTCGTCCTGTTCAGTATGTAATAGTACAAAGCCACATCAACAGAAAGAATGACTTCAGTTAAGCCAGAATCTTGAACTACCTTGTTTGACAGTAGCCACATATATCTTTCAGTGGAATGGTCAACATTATTTGGTGTTTGTAGACTCTTATTCAAATTGGTTCGAGACTGACCTACTTCCCAACTTAACGTCCAGTACTGTCATTACTTAGTTGAAGAGACATTTTTCTGTCCATGGTAGTCTGCACAGTTATTTCTGACAATGGTGCACAGTTTATAGTCAGCATTTCAAGAAATTTGCAGAAAAATGGGACTCTGTTCATATTATGAGTAGTCCTGAAAACTCTCAGTCAAATGGCTTGGCTGAATGTGCAGTTCAAAGTGCAAAACAGCTGTTAGAGAAATCCGTACATGACAATACCGATGCTTTTCTCAACATGTTAAATCTCAGAAACATTCCTCATGATAAACATCTTGGTTCACCTGCCCAGAGACTTATGTCAAGACAAACCAGAACCACATTACCAATAAGCACTAATTTGTTGGTTCCATGTGCCAAAAACAACAAAGCAGTAAAAGCCCAACTGTTGAGATAGTGTTTGTCCCGGAAGTCTTAATATGATAAAACCAGCAAATTGCTTAGTTCGTTGAAAAAAAGGGGAA
Source organism: Protopterus annectens (assembly GCF_019279795.1). NCBI lineage: Eukaryota > Metazoa > Chordata > Ceratodontiformes > Protopteridae > Protopterus > Protopterus annectens. The sequence continues at coordinate 829,863,456 of NC_056748.1, read as the reverse complement.
GATAGTGAGGATGTAGACATCAAAAGGTTTTGATCTCATCAAATTTGTGAAAAGCTTGTGTCATGAGCCGAGATCGTACATTGTGGAATCACAAGGAATGGAATTCAGATGAAATCGGAAGCATTTGTTACCAGTGTCGAAACCATTGTTGCAGCATCTTACCTGTGACAAAGACTCTAGTTCACAGACTGACTTGTCCAATGTTCCTTTTCCAAAGGACATTCCATCAATAGGGTTATTACCACCTGTCCCACTTTGTGAGGGACAGTCCCTCTTTGAGCAGTTGTGTCCTGCAAAAAAATTGAAAAAATGGCAAATGTCCTAAGATTTTAGGATAAAAGTATTTCTTATATTTTCTTTAGTATTTGCATAAAACAGTTGTTTTGTATTGGACATGCCTAAATGTTATAAGAAACAGAATAAGCAACTCAAATTCTACAAGAATAAGCTTTTATTTTGTTAAAAAGTGAAGTTCTTTCCTTTGTACTTGCTGTGGGTATGTTTTGTCCTGCAAAATCTGATGTTTCTACAAAAAATGTCTCACTTTGGGCATTTGAAAAGGTGGCAACCCTATCCGTCAGCAATCCCCATTCCTGAAAAAATCCCTGAAACTCCCAAGATGAACACTGCCCAGTGACTGTCCCTGTTGCTAAATCCAGTCATAACTAATATGTCATGAGATCAGGTTGCATCTCAAAACCTACTTCTAGATACACGGCAACCTGAACATGACTGTTGTTTTTCTTTATTAGTGTCTGTATAATTGCATGCAAATTCCAATGTCATTGTTTATATGAGACAGCTCAGTAAAGAGGGAGGATGCAGATCACTGTGTGACATGCTTTTAAGAAGCTTTACAGTGAGTCAGCACATGCATATAAGTACTGAGCACGTCCACGCAAGTGTGCCATTTGAAGTGAGCAGCCAGAGAGTGAGCATGCAAGTATGACGTCACTTACTTATATAGTTCGTTTAAGTTTAATGTTCCTGCCATCCACCCTGATGTATTTGAATACAATCAACTATTTAAACGAACACCTAAGCCTCAATGTTTTCTTAATGCACATAAGAAGAGTGACAGTTAGGACTTTGATTTCTATTTTCTAGCAATTGCTTTTTTGACAGCCACCAGAATTGAACTTAGTAAGGGCTTACTATGTCTAGCCAATTCAGATCCTGTATCCCAGCTCAAAAAAATAATTTCATTAGTTACACCCATTTGCTCGCCCAAAATTTCTGATAAGAGTACTCTGTAGGGATTTTTTTAAGTCTGCGAACTCACTGCATCCCCAAAACATATGTTTCTAGTTACCTCTTTCTTCTCTATCACACCTCCAACACTGGCCAGCTACCTGAGGAAAAAGTCTTTCAAGTCTGCCTGGGGTATAAAAATACCTATGCAAACACTTCTCAGCAAAAATCCTAAATCTTCTGGACTTGTATTTTGGGAGCTACACACGTCCTCCAATTGTTTCCAATTGCTTATCCATTCTCTCTTCCCAAGCTTTTCTAACCTCCTGCTGTCTATAGTTATTGGTGCACTATTTTATATGTCCTATTAATTATCTCTTTTTAAGAGCAGGTTCTGTTTGAGATTCAACTAAAAACTCTGCCAGAGCTGGTCTTTCACTTAGGATTTCCCTGTCCCTTTCTCTTTGCCTGTATTCTGATACCAGTCCCTCATAGGGAAGGCAGTCTCTAACCTCCACTCCAAACATCTTCATGGACGTTTCCCATTCTATTACTTTCCCACTCTAGTTACTTTCCCCCATACCTTAGTTTCTTTGCCAGTTTTTCTCCAGTAAATACCGGCCCTTTTTGGTTATTCTCTGTACCCCTAATTGCAGTCATCCCTATCGGAAGAAATTTCTTTCTCCATTCTCGTGTTGGCTTAGTTTACAGAATACTTTCTGCTACTTTATGAATATAACATTCTTTTTTAATTTCTCCAAATCTTTTGGGTTTCTAATACTATGATGGGAATGGACCCCATTTCTAAGTCAAAGTACGATTAAAGTTCATGAAAGTAGTATTGTTTCAATCTTTGATATCAGCCAAATGTGCCCAGTAATGACTCCTTCTGCAATTCGCATGGGGCTACATGGACTGGTAACATATCTAAATATGACTGTAAATTCTTTTTTATAAGACCCGTTGCTCCAACTACTATTGGAACTGTCTGGGTATCTTTCTTCCACAATGCTCTCATTTCTGTTTGCAGATCCTGATATTTTATGACTGTGTTTCTCTCTGTACACAAGACACTGTAGTCACTGGGTGTAGCAATTTCAATGATCAATGCTACTTTTTGTCTTCTTTTCTTGGACCACTATATCTGATTTTCCTAGCATCTATCTTTTGAACTGTTGGTAATGGGTGATCCCATGTGATACAAACCTCATCATTTTCTATGATGTTTTGTGGCTCATGTTTCCAGTGTTTTTAGCCACTTCAGTACCATAATGTTTGCACAATCCCCAGTGCAACAGTCTTGCCACATTATTATGCCTTTCAGTATACAGTTCTTCACACCCAGCAACGAGGTGTGCAACTGTTTCTATATTAGTTTTACAAACCCTACATTTGTCTGTTTCTCCCAGATGTTCAATGGACTTTGTAAACCAGCATGTACGTAGACCACTATCTTGAATTGCCAATATTAACTTTTCATCTCTTGGTTTGAATTTGCCTCTCCTTAACCACTCCTGTGTTCATTCCTGATCAACATAAGGGTCTTCCAGAAGTTTCTATACTTGCAACTATAGTTATGCTTTTTCCACATTTCTTGCCTTCTCATCTGGTCCTTCACCTTATATTCTTTCTTTTGTTTTTTGGCACATTTAGTTGCTGTCTGATTTTTATCTACTTCTGGTTTGACTTCCATTCCTGCTTCATGCTGATATGCTTCTGCTAAATTAAGCAGAAAAGTCAAATTAGATTTATTCTCTTCAGGTTTCAAGACTTTCACAACATTTGGGTCTTGTGAGGTCAGCAGATATGTGTGGAATCCCATGATTGCAGATTTATACATGTAATCAGTTTCAAGGAGGCCCATCTCTCCTTCAGAACAAGGAATATATAATCTTGGTATACACTGATTTTTATAAATTATTTGGTGAGCATGAAGCATCCTTCTTGTTTTCTTATCTAATCTATCCAACACATTTTGGGGCCAGTCAATCACTCCAAAACTGTAAGTTAGGACAGGAAGAGCAAATTGGTTTATAGCCTGAATTCTGTTCCTAGATGTCGATGCTGTTTTCAGAATTTAAGCCTTCTAAAGTATTCCTTACTAAGTTTTATTCACATTTGTTCATGTTTTATTGTTGATCCGTCATCGCATCCCAAATATTTACACACTCCCTCTTGCTCAAGTTCTTTTATATCACATTCTTGTCCCAAACTGATGTTTTCCTGGTTCTGCAGTTTTCCTGCTTTAAAGGTTGCTTTTGCACATTTATCAAGACCAAATTACATTCTTATATCATCTGAAAAAGATTTGACAACCTGCAGCTGTGCTTTCAGTTCCTCATCTGATGAGCTATATAGTTTTAAATCATCGACAAGAGAAGATGAGAAGTCTTTACACTGTTATTTTTTAGGAGCCAAACTGCAGCCATGTCCTAAATTGTTAAGTAAACAGCTTAATGGGTTAATGGCAAGGCAGAATAGCAAGGGTGACAAAGAGTCACCCTGGAATATCCCCTTTGAAGTTTTATCCCTGGGATAATAATCTGTCCTTTATCATGGCTTAATTGCAAAGTGGTCTGCCACTGTTTCATGGTCACTGTAATGTACTCAGTGTAGGGTGTATCTTATATGTTTTTAAGCACTCTTTTATCCATGAATGTGGGATACTATCAAATGCTTTTTTATAGTCAATTCATGCCATACGTAGATTCTTCCCCTTTTTACAGTTCTCCACTATGACTTTATGTAACAACAAATGATCCTTTATACGACTTGCTTTTATTGCCCTTTTGTTCTACTGCCATAATTGAGTTTTCTTCTGAATGGCTATAAAGTCTGTCTGCATCAGTTCCCATGTATAGTTTATACGTTATTGGAAGGCAAGTTATTGGTCTACAATTTTTAGGGTAGCTTGCAGATTCACTCTTAAGAAGGAGCATTGCTTTGTCTGTTGTTAGCCAGGTTGGTGTCTGTTCAGGGTGCTTATATAAGTAGTTATTACTTATGGATAAATCTTGTGCAAAGATGTTAATACTTTTAACTAAAAGTCAGGTACTGCATCTGGGACTGGGGTTTTCCAATGAGAGGCTTTTCTTAACTTTGTCTCAATCTCTCTGGCTGTTACTTCATCCCATTTTATATCCTGCACCTTTAAATTTCTTATTCTTTCACTTCTTGTATCCATTTTGCATTTTTGTTATGTCCCACAAGATCTTCATAGAGACTTCTCCAAAATGTATTTACTTCCTCTGTTTTTGACAGTCATTCAATTTCTTTTACCTTATTTCCTAATTCTTTATAAAACTTTTTTGGGTCATCAATAAATTGCTTATTTTGCACTTTTCCTTTATATTTTTCTGTGTATCTTCTAAGTTTTTCCGCTTGTGCTGAAATTTTTAGTTTATTTGCGATAGTGCATGACAGATCCTGGTCTGTTCTAATAGTGTGCATTGCTTTAGTCACATCTATCTTTCTCAGTATTTTTGTTGATCTATTCCCTCTTCTATAATCTTCTAAGAGTGACACTTCTTATCTTAATTGCTTTATAGTTTTCTCTATTTGATACTTCCATGATGGTATTCGATTTCTCCCCTTCTTTTCCCTCACTACCCTGTGTTCTTGTGGTAGAACGTTATCAGTTATTAATTTAGCATTACAGTAATATACCCTATTTACTTCTATTATATCACATGGATCTCTATAAACAGTTCTAATTATCGCATTCATTTGTTTTATCAGACTTCTAACTTTTGGGGTTTTATTGACTTTCTGCAGTCTATTTCTCTCATTGAACTTAATATATCTATCCATGTCTATTAAATCAAGCAACTCTTCTCTTAGCTCATTTTCTTCCAAACTGAGGGCACATCCCTAGTTTTCTATTTCCTGTGGGCATGCTGTAGAAAGTTCTATAGCATCTTCCTGTGGCACTTTCTCTTCAGTTTCATCCTGTGCCATCTGTTGCCCTGTCATATGGGAACTCATTGCCCTATCTTTCCTCAACACTGACTGCATCAGAGATTCCACAGTTTCCTGTTCCTTTCCTTGCTGTCTAGCTTTAAGTGAATGTTTATACTGATTTCCTGTGGAAGGCACCAAAATATCTTGATATGGCACCGGACCAAATGCTTCCTGTTCCACTGGTTTCCCCTTAATTTGGATTAATTTGGATATCCATTGCTCTGTCTTGTTGAGGTGCTTTCTGCATTCAGTTTTCCACACTGAATCCTTCACTTTGCAAGTTCTCCATAACCTCGGTTTCGATTTCTTTGACTTCTCCATTACTAATCTACTTTTCTCCTTTTCCTCTTTGTCTTATTTCTTGCACTGTAAACTTTTCCATGTCCGGATTCCTTTACTTGTATTTCTCTTCAAATATCTTTGGTGCCACTTTTTTTGCATTGGTTAGTTTTGTTTCCTCCTTTGCATAAATATTACATCATATTAAATCTCTTCTTCTTTCCCATGTCCATATTTCCTCTTCGGATGTTCCTGATCTTCCTGTTTCTCCTTACTTTGGGGTCTCACTCCATCCTGCTGTAATATAACCTGTATTAGACCTTCTACACCAAATCCTTCACTTTGCAGGCACTCCATAACTTCAATTTTTATAATTTTAACTTCTACATTACTAATCTTCCTTTCTACGTTCCATCTTTGTGATTTTTTTTATTGCAAAATTTTCCATATCTGGATGCCTCTGCCTGTATTTCTCTTTGAATATCTTTGGGGCTGCCTTCTTTATATTGATTAATTTGGCTTTCTCCTTTGCATAAATATTGCACCATATCAAATCTCTCTTTCTTTCCCATGTCCATATTTCTTTTTTATATTGTTCAAATATTTCTAAGCTTTGTTCTTTATATTTTCACACTTCCTAATATGCTTTTTTGCCAAAGAGATTAAAGTTTCTTGATCTATATAGTGTTTTTCACACATCTGTTGCATTAATGAATGCAAATTTCATTTGAAGGTCCTGACAGTTTTTCTTGCTGAAGTATTTTTCTTTCCTCTAATTTCTCTCTTAATCATTTTGTACATCTTTTGTCTGGAAATTCTGGGCTTTTTGCATAATAGCAACAATACATACTTTCTTGCTTATCCTCAACAGCCCACTCTATCATCTTTATGACTCTTCTTTAGCCCATCAGTTTTTTGTGATTTTTGTGGACTGCTACTTCCTTCTACAACAAGGGGGGGCATCCTCCCCCTGGGCCTAGCCTAACCCCATTGTAGGAATGTTTCCATATTTTGAGGATTCTATACTGTCATTTTTTCCAGTCCTGGCGCCAGTATGCCTACCAGGATTTGACACTTTTTTTATCCACGGTCATGTGCACACAGCTATTTCTTTTAAATTTTGACCTACTTCTGTCCATGATATATGCTATATAAATGCAGTCTATATATCAGTGTCGCCTTGGGTGAGATTTTGTGAAAACAGGTTCCACTGTGTGAAGGTACCAAGACTTGAGGATGAAATCAATTTTGGCACTACTCCTCTCCTTTGCTTGCTGACTTTTCATCTCTCCATTCGGACCCCTAACATTCTGTATGGCTGTTGTTATTTTCTTTAAGGATCTGCATCCAAAATATTACTCTCTTCTTATTTCTTGAAATTCCCTCCACTTCATCATCCCTTTCCAATTTCAATTACAGCTTTTTGTTTGTGTTATGTATGAGCCTTAACTGTGTAGCTCTAAAATATCCCTTCAAATCAGGTAATCCTAAAGCACCTTGTCCTATTACAAATACCAGCTTATTCCACTTGATCCTTGCCCTCTTCCTCTTCCAGATAACTATTAATTAATTAATTACCTTCCAGAACTTCTCCTCTGGTTGATAAAAATATGCCTGACCTGCATATAAAACTAAAGGAACTAAAAACGTTTTCACTGTTGGTAGAGCTTCCACTTTCTCAGTTTTTGTTTTATCTTTTGTTTAATCTCTTCTCAAATGTCCTTAGCCTTTTTAACCCATACTCCTAAATACTTCATTTTATCATGTTCCAATAAAAAAAAAATTGCATTGCTGAGCAATTCATGTGTGGGTACACAGTTCAAAGCTATGGCTTTTGTTTCATCATCATTAATTTTATATCCCCCCAAAAAACTTGAAACTGTGTCAGAATATTCCACAACACTGAGATGTCCTTTTCTGTTTTTATCGGGTACAAAATAATATTGTCTGTAAATAAAGCCAACTTTTCTTGATTACCATATCGATTATATCCATGAATTTCTGACTCCCTTATTTTCTTTGCCAATGGCTCTAAATATAATTCAAATAACAAAGGAGAAAGAGGAGACCCCTCACTGGTTCTGCTGTTCAGACACAATGTATCAGAAAGGAACACTCCCACTTTCATTTATCCCTCCTATCCCTCATATATCACCTTAATTAACTTTATTATTTACCAGGGAATACAAATGCTTCCATTAACTTACTTATAAAATTCCAGCTTACTTTGTCAAATGCTTTCTCTGCATCAAAACCCAGCAACAATAGCAATATTTTCTTACATTCTTTCCCTCTGGATTGTCATTGTTCTATTAATGTTGTCAAATGTTTGAACCCCTCCACAAAACCTCATTAATCTATATCTATCAATTTTGGCAAAATCTTTGCCATTTTTTTAGCTATTATAGACAAAAACAACTTTATAATCATGGTTTAAAATTGAAATGGACCTATATGAAGCTGGGTCTGGTGGGTCTTTACTGTCTTTAGGCATTACAGCCACCACAGATTTCTTACAGGATGTTGGTGTTTCCCCTCCTTTTAAAATACTGTTAAACAAAACCTTCCAGATCTTTATCACTTTCTTCTCTCCAGGCTTCCAAACTTCCACTTGAATACCATCTATTCATGGAGACTTTCCTGCAGATAAATTATTTGTCACCTTCTTTATCTCATCTCCTCCTATCTTAACTGCTAATTGTTGAGCCTTGTCTACCTCAAACCTTGGCATATCAGAGTCTTCCATAAATATTTCAGTTTGTACTTTTTCATTTGCACATTCCTCTGCTTTGCAGACATTTTCATAAAATTTCTGAAATATCTCTATAGGTCCTTTGATTAATTTTCTTGTTATAGGCTTTGTAAGTTTGGTAACAACCCTTTCTAATTTTTGTTGCCTTAGTCATTGTGCTAAGAGTTTTTGTGCTCTGGAGGTATTATCAAAAGAGCAGTTATTTAACAGTAATCTTTCTAAGCTCATGCATAGCATCCAGATACTCCCTTATTTTCTCTTCAGTTTCACCTTTTCTTGTTCTGTGTGACTCCCCTTATTCTGCAATACTTTAACTTTTGTCAGCCTCTCTAAATAATTCCTGTTACTTCTTAACCATATATCTTGCTTTAATTTCTACCCTATTTTAAGCTCCACTTTCACTTTATCCAATTTGCTAGCTAAAACTTTTGAAGAAATTTCTAACTTCTCTAATAATTCTCATATAGTTTCCACTACCCATTCCTTAAATCTCGCTCTTTTTTAACAGGTAGGAGGGGAAGTGTCAGTGCCTCATTTTTGCTTCATTACCCTGCATATTTATCTAGGTTGTTACTGGTGTATGGTCTGAAATAATTACTGGATGTGTGTGGAATCTTTCAACTAAATACATATGCTCCTGGGGGAATAATATGCAAATTCTTTTTGAGTTCCTGCTACTGAATTCATGTCTGCCATACCAAATATCTTCATAAATTTCTTCAGCAATCTGCCCTCTTTTGTTATAATTTCCCTTCTAGGTCCCTCAGATACATCCTCACTGTTGCAAATCAAATTCCAGTCCTCATCTGTAAGTAATATTCCCTGCTGAAAGCTGATTTTTTTTTCTCCCCAAATTGTCTTAAACTCCATAGTAGCAGTTTTAAGTGGAACATAAATACATGCCAGTGTAATCCTCCTCCCTTGCCAGTAGCCCCACTACTACCACAAATCTACCATTACTATCTTTTTCCTCCTAGTCTATCACTATCGGAGCTCCTCTAGCAATTAGTATAAGTGCTCCCCTTTTCCTTTGTCCCTGACATTTTGGTGAATATCCATCCTAAAATCTTTCCTTTATCAAATTCACATGATCACTTCTTTCCAAATCTGTTTCCTGTAGCATTACTATTTGCATCCTGCATTTCTTAATATAATTCAATACACTTACCTTTTTGTCTATACCTGTGAGGCCAGTCACATTCCAAAATAATATTTTGAGTGTAGCCATTACGATAAGAAGCTATTATTCTCACCTATTATATATGACATATTTTTTAAAATGTCTGTTTCCACCTTTTGTGTCATATACACCCACTAATGTTTGGCAGGTTGATCTCTTATACATTTGTTTCTTGTCATCTCTCCATTTGAACCTATGTCACATTTTACAAGACTTTCTGTTTTAATGAAAACCCTTGAAGAAAAAAGCAAACACACTCCCCAGAACACCCCTATAGCCTATTAAGTTAAAACAAACTCATAAAACTATGTACATCTTCAAATAATGAAGTTTAACCCTCTTGACAGGAACAACTATCTCAAATTGGCGGCTGCACACAGAGGCATGCCTTAACCTGACATTAAGGTTATACATGCATAGACACATGTTACAGCCTGTGCTCCTATTTACACTAATTGCTGTCTGTTCTTGTCTTATCTTTATTCCTCTCCCAGATGTGAAAAAACAGCTTATATGCTTTCAGGAAACATTAATCTTTAGCTTAAAAAAAGTCTTTTATTGCTTCCCCTATAGTCAGTTTCCCTCCATGGAAACACAAGTGCCAAATGTACAGCTCAGCAAAATTTTTACTTACACTGAAAATTCAACTGCCAAAAAAATTGCATTACATTCAGTATCCTCTTATTTCCTTGCTTACACATGCAAACAATTATTAGATTAAGCCAAAGGCCTTAATCCAGATGTTCACCTATGCAAAAGGAGCAGAGAGCATATCATTTCTACATATATGTGCAATTTACACCCCACCCCCATCTCTACAACTCAAGATTACAGCATATTAACTTAAACATGCTTTTGTCTAACCTTTGTTCTTTTTTTTACACTGTAATGCATATATTCCTTAAAGCTAAAAAAAATAAAAGAAGACACTTGTTTACTTCAGCATCTTTATCACATACAATACAAACTGAAAATGCTTTACTACACACCATGCAATTTATATCATGAAACAGGTTCAATAGGCAATTACTAGACTAGTTGCCCTTGTGGGTCATTTGTAAGTCTAGCCATTTTCCCTTTTGTGCTTGAAATAACCTATCCCATTTTGTTACAGATTGGCCATACCCATCCTATGGATGATAATTATATATTACTTCTAACTAGAATAACTGGGATCCATGCATGGGATAAAGCAATTAGGAGCTGCTATTGTCCATTAGTAGCATGTGAAGAAGTCCTGGAGTAAATGTTCTGTTTCCCATCCATAGATCTAAGTTGAACTTGAAAATGGATAGGGATGAACTTTGTTTTATGTGGATGGGGTGTCTGTCTAGGAAATGTTTCATACACGTACTGTTAATAACAAAAATTGTTTTATTTGCAGTTACTTTTGTATTTTTTTCTCCGTCCCTCCAATGTCCTTTCAAACATTAATGACATGAAGTAGGGCATATGCATTACAGTCTTCCACAAGTTTAACAAAGTCAACAAAAGTCCAATCTTTCCACTTTTACTTGTAAAGCCATGTTTCACAAATGTGAGTGATGGCTTTATAGTCTCATATTTATTCACTGTTGCTGGTCTTCTTCCTGTTCACCTCCATCTCCCAACATACAGGCAGTGTACCTAATCGCCAGTATGAATTTACTAAAACGTGCAGAATTTTTGTCCCTCATCTGTCAGTTTCTTTTTTTTTTTCACATAGGGACAGCTGAAATTAAACTGCTGATCAGTGTGCAGCCATCTTGGAAGTCCTCTCTCACCTTCATCTTAAGTATCTCTTGAGCTTCGGTGTTCTGTATGTTTTAAGATAATATTTTATTAAGGAATGGTCTCAATATTATGTTGAATCAAGTTTCTTTTGTCAGGAAGCTCTGAAATCATTGCATATTTTTTTTAACAGAAGCTCCCTTATATCTTGTTTATTTGGCTTAGACAGTGTGCCATATAACTGTATTGCAGCCATAAATATCAGTTGTCTTTCTTCATCAAAACCACCAATTTCTGATATTAAACAAACTACAGAGATCTGCACTTCTTAGTTTCAAAACACTGATACTATACATCTATTCTAGCCTTCTTTAACCAGTCTGTCTATCCATGGAGTTTACATCATTTAACTTTTCTGCTACTTCAAATGTACCCTGCCACTTAGCCAACAATGCCTTTTCTGTGCGGTAGATTAAAACTAATACCTTGTCTCCTGCTTTGAACTCTTTGTTCCTTGCATTTTTATTATACACCCATTGTTGCATGGTCTGGGTTATTTCCTGTTTGCCTACATGATGTGAGTTATTACTTTCAGCCTCTCTTGTGATTTGGCACTATGTTCTATGAGACTTCTGAATGGAGTTTTCTCTTCTTCCCATGTTTTTCTGGCAATGCCTAAAAGTCCACAAGGTATCTGATTTATAAAAAGTGAATAAGACTGAACCCACTAAAGGCCTGTGGCATGTCTCCAATGGCAAACAGGAGGTATGATATGGTACGGCATTAAATGTTCACAGTTTTTTCCATCTTCCTCACTAACTTTTCTCAGCATAGATTTTAGTGTTATATTAAAAAAAACTCTGCTAACACATCTGTTTAAGGGTGGTACCCTGTGGTTTTTAACTGCTTAACCTTAAAGCACTGCACAGGTGATACACTATTCAGGATGTATATGGAGCCCTCTGATTGTGAGTACTACCTTAGATATACTGTACACTTGAAAATAATATAGCTAACTCCCTAACATAGAGTTAGCATTAGCATCACATAGGGTTCTAAGTGGCATAGTCCAAAATGTATTAAAACCCTTTTCTGGATTTTGCCAGTGATCCACCAATGTCCACAGTAAAGTGTTCAAATGGAAATTCTATAATGGGCATTGGAGTGAAAGGTTTTCTGAAGCCTAGGTGAGGGTATGTCTTTTGGCATTCAGGACATCCAGCACAGACACTCTCAAATTCTTCATTATTCCTGGCTATTAAAATCTTGTAGGACCATGTGCTTTAGTCTTATCCAATCAATGCTGTCCTGTTAGTGCATAACTATATACTAACTTCATCACTAAGTTTCTGAAAGGTTTGCACAACAGTAACTAAAATTTCCTCTGTGTCCCTAATCTGTTTAATAAATAATTTAGTGATTCAAAATCTAGTTAAGAAGTGGGCACTTTTTGCTCAGTTTCTTCCCTTACAGTTTCAATAATACCTCTTCCTTGCTCTGCTTAAATGTCAGCTTATGTGACCTACCAACACAGGCACTAGCACTGAGGTCTCAATGTCAAAATCTTCTCCTAACAAAGATAATTCATACCAATAATTATTTTGTGTCAGATGTTTCCTCTGTCTTATTACTTTTGCTTTGTTCATTTCATGTGTGAACCTACTGCATATAACCCCTCCTCCTTTTTTTGTTTAGGATTCCTAAATTTTATCTCAGTGGAAATTTTAATATGGCTCTGTTCATGGTAACCTTGCCTCTTAGTATATTACCTTCTCTTTTTTACTTTTTCAGGTTACTTGTTTCTTATCTCAGTATGAATGAACACTACCTCACACTTTCTTTTTTTTTGTTGTTCTGCATGTTGCTTACCCTCTTTCTCAGCATGATTGAACATCACTCTCTCAGTTTCATTCTCTTATTTTTGTCAGTTGCTTTCCCTTTGAAAAGGTTTATCTTTAATTTTTACATGTTCCCATACTCACAGATAACTGTTGTTTACAGCATTCCTTTATTTGACAGGACTGGGTTTAGAACTCGGACCAGATGTTTCTTCTGCTTTTTTTTTTTTTTTTTTTTACTTTACTACTGAAGTCTTTCTTATTTATAACTTTCTCTTCCTCACATTTTTGGGGCTTTATGTTTTAGCTTGACATAAAGTTTAGAATGCTGATTTTCTGTACCTCCTAACTTAATTCCCTTGGAATGCAGTCTTTCAGTGAGTTATTCCTTTTCTTCAGTTGTGTTAGTCATGTCTAGTCCATGCTCTGCAGTACTTTCAGGCTGCAATGATATAGTCTCTTCTTCTCTCTGTATCCTTAGCCAAGTTTTTGAATGTTTAGGGTTTTCTGATACTATTCCTTGGTCTATGTTGGATTCATACACTAGTGTGTTTGATGGTTGTCTCTCCCACTTTTTCCAGGTTACACAGAGGTTATCTGTAGGATTATTTACTTGTCAATTCCCCTCGCCAGCCTTCTCCCATTGCCTCTACAAATCTTTAAAGTGGTGAAATATTTCTCTGTCGTGCCATGTGTTACTACTGATTAGTTAGTTAGTTGGTTAAAAAAGCTAACTTTGTTGACTGGATAGGTGAGCTGGTCCACAGGCATTTATAAAAGTTTCAGTGGGTAGTTACAATTCTTTGTTATTTGCACAGTCAAAGAGTGTAATAGTTCATTGTTAATTTGGAAACTACAGCAACAGGATGAACTATCTTTCCAAGTACCGTTTAAGCAATCTAACACATTACTAGTTGAAAATTGTTTTCTTTTTCATATTGTTAAATGTTATATTCTAAATCAGAATCCTATACAAGCTTAGATGGTTTGTCAGCTTTAGTTGTTTATTGACCCCCTTTCTGGTTCCTTTTGGAATCTATGGAATAATATATTCTGCTACAGAAACCAGTGTTTGCTGAATTATTTGATATATTTATTAGTGTGTTAATTAATTATGTTGGTATGGGCTAGTCCAAAGACCTTTTATATTCTCAGCTCTGGTTAAGACCTACAAAACTGTACATCATATTTTAGGGATACTCTTTTACAACAAAAACATTTTATTAAGTGGGTTACTTTAATGTGCTTGTACTCTGCAACTTTTCAGTGCACCACTGCACAAAGGAATAAATACAGTGCATTTATAGCATATAAAATATAATGAAACTGTAATATAATCAGTGGGAGTCAGCCGCAGTATGCAGTTTTCAATTACACATCTTTGTTTTTTTTGATTTTTTTTTTGTTAGCAAACATTAAGTTGTGCTTTTTTAAAAGAAGTAATTTTATATCTGTTTAATGTTTGCCTTGTTATGAATAAGGAAGAAAAATGGAAAAAAGTGTATTGTTTCTACTTTGTTTCCTGATTTAGAGCTTCAAAAAATAGTGTGATGCTACAGATGATAACATGTTTTCTGGGAATCCACGTCTTAAGATTATATATCAAAAGGAGAACAAAATTCACTGAAACAGTTTGCAGCCGTGTTACCAAACCATATATCTTCTTGTTTCATGGACCATTAAAATATGCCGCCTAAAAGAAGCAGTACTTTGGCTTCAGACTAGTATAAAGCAAAACAACAAGGTAAAATATGAAGGCAAGGCAGTTCATAAAAGTTACACATGTTCAATGATCGAATATAATTTTCATCAGACAGTACTTCATTTATTCTTTAGTACACTTTTTAAACATTGAAAAATAGCTTCATGCAAATAAGACATATGAAAAAACAGTTATCTGTTTCAAGTTTTACAGTTATGAAACTGGGCTGGAGACTATTTATTTATTTATTGCTTCTGTTTACCAGGAAAATCTGACTGGGCACAGGTCCCATTTTTAGCCGAGGCCTGGGAAGAAGTGTTCCATTTTACAGAATGAATAGGGCAGCTCATAGGTTCATAGGTTCATAGGTTCATACTAGGCTATCTGCCCTAGGGCATTTATAAGCCTAGCCAGAATGTGTTTGGCTTTCGCCACCCATTTTAAATTTATTTTGCTATGCCCTTTTTCGAGGTTAGTATACTGTGCCTCTGTCTAACAGTGACACAGAAGTGATACCGGGGGTAAACCTACGATTTCCCATCCACTCATCAAGATTCCTCTTGAAGAGAGTCAATGAGGGACTCTGCCTAACCTGGACTGGGATTTTATTCCAGAGTGAAGGGAGCCTCTGAGTTATGAATCTGTCCCTCCAGCATGTCCTATTTATTTCAGTGCTGAGGTTCAAGTCTCTCGAGCGAGCTTGATGGGATTTGGATTTTCTGAGGTGCAGCATGTCCATTAATTCCGGGTTGGACATGGCTTTATACATCAGGCACAGATCACCTCTGAACAGGCGGTATGCCACTGAGTAGAGCTGGAGTTTCTTTAACCGGGCAGCATATGGCATCTGTTTGAGCCCTTTGATCCTCTTGGTGAGGTACTTTTGGGGTCTTTCCAGTTGCTGCAGGTGTCTGGTAAGGTACATCCCAAAAAGGGCATTGTACTCAATTATGGGCCTGATGAGGGATGAGTAAAGAGGCACGATGACGTCCCCTGATCTAGATGTGAATCCCTTCATGATTAGGTGGGCTATATAAAATGTTTTTCTAACCACTTTGGCCACGTGGTTGTCAAATGAGAGATTGCTATCAACCTGGGTCCCCAGGTCCCTAATTACTTCTTCTTGTTTTGTATAATAAAGATTTGTATAATAAATGTACATAAATACATAGAATAGTAATGATCTGAAATATAATAAAAAAAATAAGAAATGTACACACATACCCTGGGATTCAATAATGCCTACGCTAAGTGTACACAAATTGTACACCGTTATGTGTAAACATACAACGCAGACATAACTTACGCCTTCTTCCTCCTAATTTTAGTTTTCCTACTGATATTCTTGCAGCTTTAAATATTGACAGGGATTCCTCAAAGTTACCACAAAGTGTAGACTACATGTACACAGTGTAATTTTCTGAATGACTAGAAAGCACAAAAATGTGATAAGAATGTTCTTGAATACATATTGTGCATACTTAGTATAGGCTTTATTAAATGTGGCCTACAGAAGAGTTAATGTACATACAAAGAATAGTAAATGAACACACACAGAATGACAGTTAATGAAAATAAAGCAGTTAAAACAAGAATACAGTAAAATATTAAATAATATCAAGCTTATAAGAGGCTAGTTACTTTCATCTGGAAATGGATAATGAGAAGGAGACAGTGAAGTAATGACAGTATTAAGATAGTTACACATTATAAAGGAGTACTGAGAAGGCCCAGGTAAAAGGGAGGAAGAAACAGTAGTGGAGAAGGACAGATGGTAGTCATACAGTAAGAGATGCTGAAGCATTAGCTCTATTATGGCCAGTTACATAAAAGAGTGGTGACAGTAAGGGTTTGGAAATCGTCCAGGAGCATCACATGTACAGCACTGGCAACTGAGTAGGCAGGACTTTAGTTGAGTTTATAAATGATTTTAAGCAGTTTTCTTGGCATATTACTACAGGGATGGAGTTCCAGGATTTAGTGAGATGGTGGGAGAGTAGTGATTTGTCAGAAGAGTTGCTGGATTTGGATAAATGTAATATGTATTCATCCATTCAATGTATTGGCCTGAAAGGGTCATATATTTGCATGAGGTTGGAGATGGATGACTGCTTACTAAAGAGGGAACCAACAGCTGTTTTAAAGGCTTTTAAAGAGCCATTTTTGTTTGAAAGTCAATGTCTGCCTGAGAAAAGTAGGCTTATTAACAGGAAGTTATGTGTAGATTGTGTGTGTGTGTGTGTGTGTGTGTGTGTGTGTGTGTGTGTGTGTGTGTGTGTGTGTGTGTGGTGCCTTTGCATGTAAGGTAAAGAAGGGGAGCAAGACTTAGGAAACATACTTTACAATTTAAAGGGGTGCAGTTAAAAGGGAATACGCTACTGCTTGGATCAGTTTGAAGATGGTTGATACTTCCATCAAGCTCAAACTAGACTGAATAATGAACAGGATGGTGAAAATCTGCCACACATTCAACACTGTTAGGAAGCAAACTGACTTGGGGGAGAATCAGAAACCTAGTACTCACTGGCTTTGTGGTAGAGAAGGATAGAGTCCTGACTATGACCCAGATGGCCTAGGTTCAATTAGAAGCCATGGCACTGGAAGTGGTTGAGGAGGAAAATGAATGACGGGGTAATATACAATCACCCCTCACTCTATCTCTCTGGGGGACAGGGTGAGAGAGTGTGCCTCTGGCACACTCATCTCACCCGGAATCCTTAGTGGAGTTGGAAACTAAAAAGGAACCATTTTTTCACAAATGAGAAAGGACAGTTTGTGGGTTACATTACCTAAAGAAGCAGGTGATATTTCCATGCACCACCCATTGCATGGCCACCTCTTTACAGCTACTAACTAGTACAAGCAAGGGGGAATGTGCTAGAGCTTAAATAGAAAAATCCCTGATGACTGATAGGATGATGTCCACATTGCAACTGTAGCACAACAAGGAATATGATAGTCAGGAGTTGTGAAAAGCAACACAGACACACACACACACACATACACACACACACACACACACACACTACAATAAATAAATAAATCAATCAATCAATAAATAAATAAAGCTGGTCCTCATGGAGTATGTTCAGAGCTGAATGTGTAAGAGTTGTATTCAGAAAGAACTAAATTTGGTAGTGTCTGTATCAGTGAGTTTACTCGAATGTAATGCTGAAACATATTAGTTATTCAATGACAAATGTCATTGAATAACACACTCTGTGTGTGAGTGAGTTACTCAGAAAGAATGCAGATACATCAGAAAAGTTAGAGACATTGTTTTTCGTACTCTAGGCATAAGTCAGTTATGCAAATGTAGTGATGATTAGATGTTTTTCATGAATAATTTAGCACCCAGCTCTCATGAATGTGTGATGTACTACTGAAGACAGATGGCCCCTTCCATCCAAGCTTTGATTCAGTGATGTGGGGTTCTCTTCATCAACCTTAACAATGGCTATCCCTGGCCAATCAGAGATTTATGGCACTGTGGTATCATGGTATCATTACATTAAGGATAACATACCCATTTTGTGCTCCCTTCTCCCCAGCCATATGGTGCAGCTCTGCTTCTTAGTAAGAAGATTAGAATGTGGTACACTTCGCAGTAAACAAAACAGCCTGATCATTCCCATGTTCCTATGGCTCATTTATATAGACCCCTTTTCAAGTGGCTCCCTGCTGGAAGCACAAGGCCTCGAAATTAGTGTCCGACAGCTCTAAAAAATCAAGTTCAATCTCACTTGAACACAGTGAATATCAAAACTTGCTGTAAAAAGTTTAAAGCATTTTTGTAGGGGGGTTGCTCCTATACCCCCTCATGTGGGCTTTCTCCCATACCCTTGCTACACACATATTAGCACTGAAATTGCAGAACTTCAAAGTAAATGAAAAAATCATATGCACAATTCCAGGACAGAGCCTGTTAATAGCACACAGCCCTAGTCTTCTGTGCTAAAACTGCTAATTCACAAAAGTGCTGTTTGCTTGCTATTTACCTCACCTTTTAGCATTTTATATTTGCTATAAAAATTCAGGTTAGTTGGTTGAGCATAAAGTAAAGCATACAAAAGTTGTTTGTTTGCTCCACTGAATTTCCAAATGTGCATACCCACATCATAATACATCTCTTCATTAATTTATCTACTTAAGCTATTTATAACTTCCAAGTCTGGATAATACAGTATTTTTCATGATCCACCAACAGAATTTTAGGTACAGTAAAATATGTATAATATTTAAATTTAACAGACAGCCATGTTCTATTACTGCTACTTTGTAAGAAATGTGTAAGTATAATTTAAAAAAATACAGATTTTTTTTCTTTTGTTAATGTCCCCTGCAGTATGGAACTCAGTGCAGTCACCTCATCTGTCCCACATTTCCTATGGTTCTGATGCTGATATACAGATGGAGTCCTTGTTGCAAAGCATAATGCTAATATTTAATACATATTTAGATACAGGGGCACTTACACAGCAATGTTATTCTTTACACAGCAACACAATTCACAGGCAGCACATGCACAAATAGTGTGAATCATATATTTAAGGAGAAGGACAGAGGATGAAGCCCCTTGCATAATGCAGGGTAAATTATGTCAAAGTATGTAAAGGTTGTTAGACTGAGAGTAACTACACCAAAAAATGCTGGTGTAAAAGCTGATCTAGCTTCCTGAATACAATATAATAGGGGTGCTTACAATGTCAAGAAATTAATGCAGGTTTTATAAAAATCAGTATACATGAATATATGTATATATATTACATAGGGTTTACTATCAAAACCCATGGTTCCAATTTTTAAGTACTTGTGTCCTCCACTGTGTCCCTCATGCATACCACTCACATGTATCTACATGGGTCTACTTTACAAGAGCGAAAACCCATAACACCGACTTTCAAAACCCTGAGCCCACAACACCGAAATGTCAGAAGCACGAACATCCCACATAACCGACACTCACAAGAACGACTCTCACATAAACGACGCCCACATACCCGACAATCAACAGTTAAATTTACCTAATCTATCAAAGCCCAGTGTAGCGTATAAAAGAAAGGGTAGCACCATGACATAATTGTACCTTGACCTGCAGTAGACTTGGCTGATTCAGTTCAGCAAGTACCTGGAGTTATTGGGGAAACGTGTAAAATACTAACGTCTCAAAAACGTAAGGAAATACTCATCATCGATGGCTATCTGTACCATATGGAACAGCATAGAGACACCCAAAGATACTGGGGCTGTAAGTATAAGTGCATCCAAAAGTGTTGGGGCCGTGCTGTTATCACCCTGCTTCCTACCGGTGATAGGCTAGAGAAATCTGTGGCTCACAATCATCCTGGTGACCCGGGAGAGGTCGAAAAGTACAGTGTTTGCCATCAACTGAAAGTCAGAGCAGAATATAGCCATGACACCCTGTGCCTATTAGTTCAGGATGCTGTAATTACCACATCACTAGATACAATCCATAGTCTGCCTAATAGGAAGGCGCACCTACAATAAATAGGTCGAGTCAGACGAAAAGTGTGTACAACTGACGGCAATGATGTACTCACACTACATAACATAGATTTTGATCTGTTTCTCCTAAAGACAAGTTCTTTCATTAGCAATACATGAATGACCCTACAACAGACAACACAGTGCTCCTATTCACAACTGTCAACAACCTATATGACGTTAGCCAGGCTAGCATATGGTTACTAGATGGAACAATCTTTAGCAAAGCGGTTACATGCTGATAGTTGTATAGCCTACATGGGCTGGTGAAATATGGCACATACAGCAGATCAGTTCCACTTGTATACTGCTTAATGTCCAAAAAATCCCTCAAAGCATACAATTGTATGTGGCACTGCTTATTTCACTTGTAAACAGAGCATGGGTTTGAAGTTGGTGTGAAGTACATTCTCTGTGATTTTGAAATTGCCGTGGTTAAGAGCATTAGGCTCAATGTACCTGGTGCAGAGTCCAGGGGATGCCTTTTCCACTTTGGGCAAAAGCTTTGGAGAAAGGTACAAGGTTTGGGATTGGCATCCCTGTGCAATAGGAGTCCATTGTTCCAATCATCTGTTAAGTGCCTAGCAGCCCTAGACTTCTTACAAGAAAGTGAAGTGCAAACCACGTTTCAGGCACTGAAGGAAACATTCCCTGTAGAGGGAAAGGAGCTTTTAAAGTACTTCTCAGATTGGCACATCTACGGCAAGTTAAGAAAGTTTAATACATGGGCTTCTTCATCAGTGAGATTCCCACCACTATTCCCCATCGCATTCTGGAACGTGTACGAGTTGAACCAGCTGTTCCTCCCTCGTACATAGAACTCCGTGGAAGCCTGGCATAGGCAGTTGAAGTGTCTGTTAGGTACTTGAGGTACCAATTTGAATGTCCTCATGGCAGCACTGGTTAAGGAGCAAGACCGTGTTGACGAGCTAAGAGTCAGGATGTCAGTTAGTTGTCCTCCCTCTCCAAAGAAAAGGAAGTTAATTATGTGACACAAGCAGTTCCAGAGGGTGTTGGATAATAAGGAGTCCTACTCGGCAACTGATTTTGTGATATCTGTACCAAGTTACTAAAAATGTAGCACTTATGGAATACCTGCACCAGCCAGTGCTAGTCTTGGGTGTTAGGCGATTGTTGGTGAGTGGGAGCAACAGTGGGTATTGCAGAAATGTGTCACTTTGTGTGGACTATTGGTTGATATGTACCGTGTATAGGGAGTACATCTCATAAGGGTGGTGAAGGGAATATAGTGATTGTGAGTAGTGTATTACATGGGTATGTCTACGTTCAATGGTGATGGTTTGCACCTGTTTATGCATAGGCCTGCAGAGATGTCAGCTAGTTTATATAGCACTGTGTGCTCAAAGCGGAGAGTTGGGCAAAGGATGCCTGTAGACTGGGTTGTGCCGGTTCTTCTGTTGAACCATCCACAAGTCCGACTATGGAGTTTGTTGTATTTGCCTTTCTGTATGCTACCCTGCTAGTGAGTACTGTACGTATTGCCATAGACACTGTTACAGTGCCGTGTGTGTATATTTGCCAATGGATACCTCTTACAGACTAGAGTACATTTGTCTGTCATGTCCTAATCTGCGAATACAGTTCATCCAGTAGGGCAGGAACGTTATTTTCTTTGCAGCGCTACTGCTGTCTGCGGGCGTGAGGGAAGTGACGTGTTTACATCATTTGTCCTTTCCGTGCAGGATCATCGTAGTTGTGAAGGACTACTGTACCATGTTGCTGGCCAGACTGGATACAACTGAGTGCAAGGATGTTGAGAAGGTGTATCGGATGTGTCTAATATGTAACAGTCATGGAAACAGGTTCTGTGCACATGTGGAAGATGTTGTGATCTGCTCTGTATTTGGAGTTGTCAATGTTGTCGATGTCGGTATTATCACAGTCGGTTATGTGGATGTTCGTGCTTCTGACATTTCAGTGCTGTGGGCTCGGGGTTTTGAAAGTCAGTGTTATGGGTTTTCGCTCTTGTAAAGTAGACTCATCTACATATATGGTCGATGAACGGCTATTCTATTTTTAATTTCGCCAAATCTTTAGGGTTTCTAATACCATGAGGGGAATGGATCCCATTCCTAAGTCAAAGTGTGATTAAAGTTCATGAAATTAGTATTATTTCAATCTTTGATGTCAGCCAAAAGTGCGTTTTGCAGTACCTGCAATGTGCCAGTAATGACTCCTGCAATTCATATGGGGTTATGTGTATTGGTAACATATCTAAATAAGATTGCAGATTCTTTTTTATAAGACTTGTTGCTCCTACTACTATTGGAACTGAATGCGTATCTTTCTTCCACATTGCTCTCATTTCTGCCTGCAGATCCTGAGATTTTATGACTTTGTGCATCTCCGTACGCAAGACACTGTAGTCTTTGGGTGTGGCAAATTCAATGATCAGTGCTACTTTTGTCTTGTTTTCATGGACTACTATATCTGGTTTTCTAATTTTCTAGGATCTATCTTTTGAACTGTTGATAATGGGTGATCCCACGTGATGTAAACCATCCTTTTCTATGATGCTTTGTGGCTCATATTTCCTCTGTTTTTCAGCCACTTCAAAACCATAATGTTTGCACAATCCCCAGTGCAATAGCCTTGCCACATTATTATGCCTTTCGGTATACAGTCCTACTGCCATTAGTATGTCACAACCAGCAGCGAGGTGTGCAACTGTTTCCAATTCATTCTTACAAAACCTACATTTGTCTGTTTTTCCCAGATGTTCAATGGACTTTGTAAACCAGCATGCATGTAGCCCACTATCTTGGGCTTCGAATATTAACCTTTCATTTCTTGGTTTGAATTCACCACTCCTTAACCATTCCTGTGTTCATTTCTGATCAACATGAGGTTCTTCCAGAAGTTTTCTATACTTGCAACTATATTTATGCATTTTCCACATTTCTTGCCTTCTCATCTGGTCCTTCACCTTATATTCTTTATTTTGTTTTTTGGCACTTTCAGTTGCTGCCTGATTTTTATCTACTTCTGGTCTGATTTCCATTCCTGCTTGACACCGATATGCTTCTACTAGTTTAAGCAGAGAAGTCATTTCAGATTTATTTTATGTTTCCACTACAATTTGGGTCTTGTGAGGTCAGCAGATATGTGTGGAGTCCCATGATTGCAGATCTATACATGTAATCATTTTCAAGGAGGCTCATCCCTCCTTCGGAATGGAGAATATAAAATCTTGGTTTGCACTGATTTTTATAAATCATTTGGTGAGCATGAAGCATCCTTCTTGTTTTCCTAACTAATCTATCCAACGCATTTTGGGGCCAGTCAATCACTCCAAAACTGGAATGATGAGAAGAGCAAACTGGTTTTTAGCTTGGATTTTGTTCCTAGATGTCAATGTTGTTTTCAGGATTAATTTAAGTCTTCTAAAGTATTCCTTACTAAGTTTTATTTGCATTTGTTCATGTTTTATTGTTGATACTTCATCAATTCCCAAATATTTATACATTCCCTCTTGCTCAAGCTCTTTTATATCACATTCTTGTTCCAAACTGATGTTTTCTTGGTGCTGCAGTTTTCCTGCTTTAATGGTTGCTTTTGCACATTTATCAAGACCAAATGACATTCTTACATCATCTGAAAAAGTTTTGACAACTAGCAGTTGAACTTTCAGTTTCTCATCTGATGAGCTATACAGTTTTAAATCATCGACAGACGATGATAAGTCTTTACACTATACTACAGTGTAGGGTAAATGACTAACAAGGGGTTTGGACACTGTATACTCTGCATCACAGGATGCTAGAACACAAAGAAATATAGAGAATATGCCAGCACCATTTCAGAGGCAATGACACTGTAGGGCTGCAGAAGTGGTGTTAAATAATAATACCCATTTATCATCTAAGTTGGCCCACTGGACACACTATTCCTTTTCAGGGGTGACCTGACAGCAATGTCTAGTTAAGTGACCTGCTCAAGGGCACAAAGTAGGCAAACAAGGACTGAAAGAATCAAAATCTGTACCACAGGAACTACATCTCACAACCGTATCTTCCTTGCCAACTGCCAGAACTGCTGCTGTGCACCAGAAAGATCATTGGCTTTCAGTACTGTCTCAGTTTAAGTTAACGTAAGACAACTTCATTAATCTGCTGCCTGTTATGCTTTATCAGGTTATATTTTTTGTGTATTTTATGCTTGCATATTGCTCCTCTAATTGCCTATAGTGCCACTCTATGGAGTGAGATCTCAGTAATAAGAAGAAAGAACAGAAAGGAAAAATAGTGCCAACTTTACCCCTCTCTCCCCCACCAAAGGACCAATCACAATATCAGTAGTTTGCCAGGCACCCAGTATTACTGCTCCACTGTCCAAGGCCAAGAATACAGCTTCTATGGGAACTGACAATATCCCTGGCTGTGTTCTATATCAACTACAGAGTGAACTGGCACCTCACCTGTGTTCCCTGTTCAATCACAGCCTCTCCTCGGGCTTTGTCCCTACTGAATGGCGCACTGCTACAGTCATCCCTCTCCACAAAGGAGGAGTGACTACAGACCCTGGGAAATATCGCCCCATTAGCCTGACAAGTCTGATATGAAAAGCTATGGAACGCATCATCATGGACCTAATAAACAAAAATATAGGGAACCTCCAAACTCTGGATCCCACACAGTTTGGTTTTGTAAAGGGTAGATCATGCCTGCTCAACCTGGTTGACTTCTTTGAGTCAGTCACCAGAGCTGTGGATAAAGGCAAGTTGGTTCATACAGCCTACCTTGATTTTGCCAAGGCCTTTGATACCATTCCCCACTCAGGAATCATAGAAAAACTCACTAAGCTAGGCATCAACCCCTATATCACTAGGTGGGTTGCAAATTGGCTCACAGATAGAACCCACAGTGTGAAAGTAGCTGACTCCAAGTCAGACTGTCGACCAGTCATGAGTGGAGTCCCACAGGGTTCGGTTTTGGGTCTGCTCCTGTTTGGTATCTACTTCTCTGAAGTCCAGGCCAGCATGAAGGGTCTCTGGCTGACAAAGTTCACAGACGATTGCAAGTTGGGAGCCATTATTAACTCCCCAAGTGATGTTGACATCCTACAGAAGGCCTCACTGAGACCAATGATTGGTGTCAGAACCATGGCCTTAAACTCAATGTCAAAAAATGTGTCATCATCTCCTTTGGGGAAAAACCCAGTTCCCATGAATTACCACATTGATGGTAGTCCACTGAACACAGAAGGCATCATAAGAGATCTGGGAACACAGGTTGACAGCAACCTCTCTTTTGACCACCACATTGCAACTGTGGTTAGAAAGTCCTTCTATGTGGCACATCTCATTACTAAGGGTTTTGCATCCAGGAAGAAAGAGTTCATTGTCTCCCTCTACTCTTCCCTCATTAGGCCAATCATTGAGTACAATGCCCCATTTGGCATGTACCTCACTAGACACCTACAACAACTGGAGAGGCCACAAAAATACCTCACAAGGAGGATCTTAGGCCTTAAACACTTGTCTTATATGGACAGACTCAAAAAACTCCAACTATTCTCTGTCTCATATCACCTACTTAGAGGCAATCTCTGCTTGACTTACAAAGCCATGTCTGACCCAGGTCTGCTAGAAATGCTACATCTAAAGAAATCCCAATCACTCCGCACGACATGCTCCAGAGACTTCAACCTCATTACCACAATCAACATAACAAGCTGGAGGGACAGGTTCAAAACCCAGAGACTGCCCATGCTATGGAATAGAGTTCCCATACATGTCAAGCGGAGTGCCTCACTGTCTCTCTTCAAGAAAAATCTTGATGAGTGGATGGGAAACAGAAAATTCACCCTGGGGATCACTCCAGTGGCTCTACTTGACAGAGGCACTGGGAACCAAGGTCGGGTGGCACGATGCCAGGGTAATTGTATGGGCTAGGCTTGTTAAGGCTCCAGGGCCATTAGCCTAGTACACACCTATGAACCTATATATGTACCCATATTCACTTTCAAACTTCTGATAGGTAGTGAGGCAAATAAACTGCTGTCTGTCATTCTCTTCACTTCTGTTACTGAGGGTTAAAAATAATTCCATTTAAGATTAACACTTGTTTTCCTACAGAATGCCGAGTTATTTTTTATGTATACTTTTTTATTGCTCCATACTTGTAGACTTTTATTCTAAAGCTTCCTGTTCTTCCTATCAATCCCATCTTTATGCCTTTCTGGTTGTTCCACTCCAGAGATGCATTGAAATGAGGGATTATCAACTCCATGGCAAGAGCAAACATTTTTTTTTTTACTGACAAGCAGCATTGTAAACATGGTGGACATGTGAATGATCTCATGCACACTTTCATTTGTGAGGACACTCTTTTAAGTATCCTGCATCTTGTAAATATTTTAGCTTCCTCTGAATTATTGTCTCATGTCTCCACAGGAGGGCAGCACTGCAACAGTAGAAACTCACAAAACATAATGCTTCCAATCGAATCCACCTCCTACCATGGACCAGCATTCCAATTCGGGGCTTATACTTGAATTCCCATTCATAATAAGCATACTTTGAAAATCACACCCCTGTGCCATCTCTCCATCGATAAATTAATCATGTTATTACAAAAATAGTTACTTTTTTTTGTACCAGGGACTGTGCCAAGTTAGTGGAAGTAGATATACCTTGTACCTGGTCATTGAAAGGCAATCAGAACTAAAGACTTACCTTTTGATTGTCTACGCGTAACAGCTAGAAGGAGCAATAATGCCACAAATAAAACGTTTCTGAAAGGCATAAACACTGCTTTCCTCATTTCAACAAGGCCTATAGGTGTGGACACAGGATAGCTATTATACTATTGTATCCATCAGATGACACTACTTATGGGAAGCAGACATGCAGATGTCTTTACACCGGTTTACCTAATTACCATTGCATGATTTTAAAAGAAAAGCCTTGAATGTCAGATCATATAACCTGTTTAGCAACTACCTTTCAGGCAAACTGCAACAGTTCAAACTTTATATGTAATTCTCTAGATTTTTTCTAAATCCTAGCAATCTTTACACTGATCATCACAAGACACCTGCTGGACTTAACATAAATTATATCTGAGACTAGTATAAACACCATACAGTATGCAAATACATGAAGGGGCAGTTCTGCTCCTCACTTCCCTTTCAGCAGACCAGTGGCACCTTTAAACTAGGCTTAGCAATGATTTTACTACCTGATAAACTGATGATTATTACTGCAGTAGTTTTATTCCTGTTTTACTTTTCATAGGAAAAGAAAAATGGAATGTAAAGTGGTTGAACTGTGCACAACAGGATAAATGTAGAGTCCAGTCGGAATACAATATGGTGTTATATCACTTGCGTTAGGGTTATGAACGTCTAACACAATTCAGCCTCTAGTCCTGAGTTTGTTTGCCTTAACTGCATTTTTATACAGAGTAAAAATAAATAAATCACATATCCAGACCAGTCCTCACGTCTCGAAATAAATGTGGTAATTGTGCCTATCGGGTCTTGTATGCTTGCAGATAATTAAATCACATCTGTGATGTCCACGTCATGAGGCATATTTCTAAACTATGAATTTCAAACACATTTTCCATCTTAAAATGTGTAGCAGTTAGAACACATTAGTATGTATGTACATCATACATAGCAATTAATAACAGCAGATAAATACCAGGCACTACAGTTTTATACTAGAAAGTGCGAATCAGTACAAACCATTTTATTCTAGCAGCCTTTTATAAGTGTAGGTTCAGTAATTTAAAAGGTACCCTAGAGTTGGGAGTCCTTGTCCTCTATTTTAATTGATACTGTTTCATACTGCTGATTTAAGATGTTAAGAACTATGCCAGTACAGGCTGTGTCCTCTCCTAAAACCCCACAGACAGCACCGTATAGCAAATGTTTGGACCAGAAACAGGGCAAATGTTATGTTGTGTAAGCAAGTGAGAAATTAAGGCAATGTTAAGCCTTTACATCACAAAATCTACGAAGAACAGGCTGAAATAAAACACCTGTTCTCCCAAGAAATGTATTTTTACTATAGTCCCTATAAGAAAGGTGAAAAATATTCATGCCATTTGGTTTAACTGATTACTTGCTTCAGCATAGAAACTATTTTTTTTTTAAATACATTTTTTCACTTTTCCCAGCAGCTGACCATCAGTTGCTCCTGGTGCCCCCCTCAATCTCTTGTCCCCAAAAAATATTCCCCCAGACTCAATCCAGTGTTCAAGACCAGCAATTAAATCAAGGTGTCCCAGTGTAGTATCATCGCTGCATGGAGTATTTTTTTTTTATACTGTGGCTCTAACCCTGCTCCCAAATATGTACTTTTTGCAACTGAAAAATCCCATAGGTTTGTGCCGGTGTATCCTCAGTCTTTTGTGATAGGTCTCACACAACACTCCACCTCACTCAGGCAGCAAAGCCAGAACAAGCGCTAATAGCACTATTGTAATTTAAACTGCATGAACCAATACTGGAAACTTTTCAAACGAACACGTTTTATTGCAAGACAGCAAAATGCCACTCATTCCAGCTCCCACAGATAATTCCTAAGGTGTCAGGACCACTAATCAACCTTGGTTTCCTGGAGTGTAGTTTGAGCAAGTTACCAATTGTGCTTCAGTAGCTAAAAGACTCTTCTTCTACAAGGTGCCAGTGAAAACAAGAGTATTGTGTTTTCATGTGTTACATTTCTATAAATTTACCAACACTAAATTAGCAAAGTCAGCCGCTGTAACCAAGGTATTTCACACCTCATTATTCTCAGGGTGATGGCCGTGTGTACAATTTAAGAAATGAGCAGAAAATATTGGCATATTACAATTCGCAACATCGCTTGCTGTAAGCAAAGCAACTAAAACTGGACCACACCAGTCTTTTGGATTCATGCAATATGAGTTGGAGAAACAATGCTGAAAGAACTCTAGTTATACATTTTGCTACATTTTGTATTTTTAAGTTAAGGATCAGTACATGCAAGCATCCTTCTGGGAAGGGTATCTTTTGGGAGCATTTTGAAATCCTTTTAAGAAGAGCAACTTTGTAATCGTGAAGACATGACAGAGGTAGGGAACAAAAGCCACGAGCTGGTATATTGAGACACGCTGAAAAAAAAAGTGAAGTGAAGACTAAAGAGGGAATCAACAGGTGTTTTCAAGACTTTTAAAGATCCATTTTTGTTTGAAAAAACAATGTCTGCCTGTGAAAAGGAGGCTTATTAACATAAAATCATCTGATTACATATTCTAAAAAGAAGTCTCTTCCAAAATCAAAAACGTTTCAAAATCTCACTAGTATAGAAAGTTTTAGGGGAACCTGTCTTTAATGACTTCCGAGATCCATTTTTGTTTGAATGTTATAGGTTGCCTGTCTTGCAGAAAGAATGTCATTAAAGGAAGCAGCTGACATCAGAAGTTCCAAAATGAAGGTCCTCTCAAAGGCAAACATGATTTTCAGAACAGGTTACAGAAATTTGGAACATTCTACCAGAAGATGTAAAAATGGTGTGCAGCCCTTATTTGTTTCAAGCACAACTCATCAAGAGCTATGTAACAGAGTTTCTCTAATTTTATTTCCCTGTCACTGAGTATCCAAATTCATCAGGTTGTTTCCTTGATCACTGTCATGCATTCAGGGAAACAATTCTCTGTCAGTATTTGGCTGTTCCACTTTCTCCATCTCCATGACAGTGCTGTCTCTGAGTCAGAATACATAAGTAGCAGTATATGGTGGTGGTGATTCACAATGGGGGGAAGCAGGGGGGACTTGTCCCCTGAAAAATTTTTATTTTTCATATTTGCAGGTTGATAATTACTTAACTAACAAGTCAAGCTGACAGTGTCTTGGCTTGTCCACTGAGCCATGCTGTCTACAGTTTAAATATGTAGAACTTGTGCTCATTGATTTATCTGTACACAAAAAAAACCAATGTCAAAAAATGTCGATTCTACTTACTCTTTTTCAAATAATCAGGACACACAGACAAACATATATAATGAATAGCTATTAGCAGGCACTACAAAAATCAGCAAATTTCCTTCTCTGAATACTGAGTACCTCACAAAGAGGATTACCGGCCTCAAACAGATGCCCTACCCTGACAGTCTCAAAAAACTCCAGCTTTAATCCGTAGCATATTGTCTACTCCGAGGTAATCTCTGCCTAACATATAAAACCAAGAGCTGTTGGACATGCTACACCTAAAGAAATCCCAATCCCTCTGAGCTACATGCTCTAGGGACCTAAACCTTGTCACCACAATAAACAAGCAGGACATGCTGGAGGGATAAATTCCTGACCCAGGGACTTCCCATACTCTGGAACAAGCTACCCATCTATGTCAAGCAAAGTTCCTCATTAGCACTCTTCAAGAAAAATCTTGATGAGTGGATGGGAAATAGTAAATACACCTCGGGGATCACTTCTGCGGCTCTGTTCAACAGGGGCACAGGAAAATAACTTTCTTAGGTGGCGTAAGCCAGCGAACCTTGTTGGCTAGGCTTACTTAGGCCCTTGGGACGATAGCCTAGTACCTACCTATGAACAATTAATGTATGTATTATAAAATTAACTGCAGATGTAACAGTGATGCAGGAAGGTCTGGATACTGGAAAAGTATAGTTGTGTACACTTACCATAAATGTAGATGTTCGAGTGTATTCACTGTTGCAGTCACCACATTTCAGTTATCTGCCTGCTGGTAGACCTCAGCCGGCCTGAATACCAGAATCTTTGGATTTCTGCCTTGAATGCTGATGCTTCTTCCATGACATCAGGTCATCAGGGGTATAAAACATGCAGCCAATACCATTACATCAGTTTTTCTTGCCCCAGATGTCAGGTGCCCCCACAATAGGAAGCAATTATATGGTATGGTACACCCCATCAAAAAGCAAATACACATGCAAAAATATATGTACCAAACAAGAAGGAAAGGTAGAGCCAAGAGAAGTCAGGGGGCTGGAGGGAGGGTAACCAGGACTGCAACAGTAAATACACTCGAACATCTACATTTATGGTAAGTATACACAACTGTACTATGTTCTTCATGTTTCACTGCTGCAGTCATCACATTTGGGT
Organism: Protopterus annectens; assembly: GCF_019279795.1. Classification (NCBI taxonomy): domain Eukaryota; kingdom Metazoa; phylum Chordata; order Ceratodontiformes; family Protopteridae; genus Protopterus; species Protopterus annectens. The sequence continues at coordinate 829,832,257 of NC_056748.1, read as the reverse complement.
TGATTCTCAAAGCTAAGGAAGGGAGGAGGTAGTTAAAGAGCATTAGAGCCAACTATTAAGCCCTGCAAGACTGCTGTGGCAAATCCAGCTCTGGATTTAGAAAAGATAGGCAGGTGGTACTGCTTGGTGAAGGTATGTACAGAGCTCCAGGTAGCAGCTTCCAGGATGTCCCTGGTAGGGACTCCCCTGAAAAATGCCACAGACGTAGATGCAGCCCTGGTGGAATGTGATCTTATCCCTTGTGGGGTAGGTTTTGCATGGTGCTTGTAGCAGAAATGAATGCAATGGGCTATCCATTTGGAAATGGTTTGCTTTGAAATGGCCTTCCCCTCTGCCCCTGCAGCAAAGCCAACTAGCAGCTGGTCAGATTTTCTGAGAGGCTTAGTCCTGTCCAAATAGAATCTAAGTTGTCTGTGCACATCCAAAGAGTGCAGTATCCGTTCCTTTTTGTTTTGTGGATTAGGGAAAAAAGTAGGCAAATGAATGGACTGGTTTAGGGCCACACTAGACACCACCTTGGGCATAAAGGAAGGATTAGTCCTGATGGAAACCCTGGCTGCATGGAAGATAATGAAGGGCTCCACTGTCATGAGGGCCTATAATTCAGACACTCTTCTTGCAGAAGTGATGGCTAGAAGTAAGGCTGTTTTCCAAAAAAGGAATTTCAACTCTGCTGTTGCAGCTGGCTCAAAGGGGGGGAAGAGTGAGCTTTTCCAATACAAAGTTAAGGTCCTAGGCTGGAATGGGAGCTCTCCTGTGGGGGTGGTCTTAAATTTTTGGCCCCTCTAAGGAATTGTTTAGAAAGGGGTGAGAGAAGAGGGGTGGCTCAGTATTATAATGTGCTGAAATGGCAGAGGCATGAATCTTAACTGATAAGAAGGAAAGGCCCTTGTGGAGCATTTCTGTTAAGTACTCTAGAATATGAGCCTTGCTCGAGTAACAGTATCTTTTCCACTTTTCAGCATAGGATTTTCTGATACTAGGCCTCCTTGCCTCCAGAATGACATCCAGCATCTGCTTACTGAGGGATGCTAGAGGAGAGCTCATATAATTAGCCAGGCTGCAAGGTTTAGGGTTTGAAGCTGAGGGTGCAGAATCTGGTCTGCCTTCCGGGACAGCAGGGAAGGGGTCTGAGGCAGGTGCCATGGTTGTAGCAGTGTCAGACTGTGCAAGAGGGGGTACCAGTGCTGGCATGGCCAGTCAGATGCAATCAGTATTTTCCTTGGCTTGTCCTGTTTGAGCTTTAGTGGAACCTTCAAGAGGAGAGGCAGAGGGAGAAAGGCATAAACCGAGAGGCTTTCCCAGGTAAAGGACAGGGCATCCACTTTCCAAGCTTGACTGTGGGGAGTTCTGGTGCTGAATTTGTTCAATTGGTAGTTCTGAGGGGAGGCAAACAGGTCTACCTCTGGAGTCCCTCATTTGTTCCTCAAGAAGTTGAATATTTTGGGTTCTAGTTTCCATTCGTGTGGGTCCATGAGATTTCTGCTTAAGTCGCCTGCCAGTGAATTTAGTTTGCCTGGCAGGAATTGAGCTTCTAGGTGTACTTGGTAGCACAAGGCTGTGCTCCACAGTGCCATGGCTAGTCTGCAGAGAGGGTAGAAATGGGTCCCACTCCTGCTTGTTTATGTACCACATAACTGTGGTGTTGTCTGTCTTTACCAATAGTTGCCCTGGAATAATAAGTTCTTTGAAGGCTGTCAGAGCATTCTGTACAGCTAACATTTCTTTTTGATTGATATGCAGTGCATCTGTCTCGGATTCCATTTGCCCTGAATGCACTGCCCTGCCATGTGAGCCCCCCATGCATACTCTGATGCGTCTGTTGTTAGGGTTTGGGTGGCAGGGGGTAGAGTGAAAGGGAGTCCCTTGTTATGGTAGCAGGCCTCTGCCCTCCAAAGGAACTCTGTCCTTAGACAAGAAATGATAGGAATCACTGTTTCCAGGTCCTGAGAATGTTGACACCATAGACTTTTTAGATACCATTAGAGTTTCCTCATATGCAGTCTTGCATGTGGAATTAACAGAATGCAAGAGGCCATGAACTCCAAAGCTTGCAGTATTTTCCTTGCAGATAGCTGGATTTTTGTGGCCAATAGTTGGAAGTAGGTTGTCAAATAAACTTGTTTCTCTGGAGTAAGGAATGCCATCTGGGAAGTTGTGTTCAAGCTTGCTCCCAGGAATACAATCTGTTGACAGGGTACTAGGTGAGATTTCTTTTTGTTGATGGTGTACCCCAGTGAGGTTAGAAGTTTCTTTACAAATGCCAGGTGTTGTAATAGCAAGTCCTGGCTTTCTGCCTGAATCAGACAATCGACCAAGTATGGAAAATTTGAATATTTCTCTGCCTGCAAAATGCAATGGCTGGAGCTCGACACTTTGTGAACACCCTGGGTGCAGTAGATAAGCCAAAAGGAAGTGCAGAGAACTGAAAGTGCATGGAGGACCCCCTGAAATGTAGGCATTGTCTGTAGGGTTTTCTTATTGGGATATGCATATAAGCTTCCTTTAAGTTTAAGTTTGGCTTGCATAGGAAGAAGCTGTTGAAGAGTTAGCATTTTGAATTTTGGAACCACCAGAAAGGTGTTGAGACTAGAGAGATCCAGGATAGGACGCCAGGAGTTTTCTTTTCTGGGTACCAGAAAAAGTCTTGAATAAAAACCTTGTCCCTTTAGTTCTGCTGGGACAGGTTGAATAGCTCTGATACTGAGAAGAGAAAGAACCTGCTGTTGGGCCTCCACCCACTGATTTGGGGGGAGGTCTGGCCAACCATTTGGGGTTGGTAATGTGTAGAAGTGGAATCTGTATCCTCGGGGAAACTATGTTCAAAACCCATTTGTCCTGGGTAATGAGTTCCCAGTTTTTTTGCATGCAGGGCGAGCTTTCCTCATAAGGGATCAAGTAGTTGAGCAGGGCTTGGAAGGGTTAAGGTTAAGTCATTGTGCCATTTTTCCATGGGGGGGTAGGTTACTACTCCCTGCTTTGGAAGTGGGAGCCCCCCCACTGCTTAGATCTGTGTGTAGCCTGAGACTGAAGTCTTGGTGGTCTGCTGTTCCTGGTTTTGGACTGAGAAGGCCTGGAAGGGACTGGAAAGGACCAGTTCTTTGAATGCCAATGCCTACTGAATCTGGGAGGCTGTACTTGTAGGAAATCTTTAACAGTTTGCATAGATTTAGCTTCTTCCTCCATCTGTTTGAGGACTTCTTCTGCTTTGTTGCCAAAAAGGCAGTCTTGGTTTAAGGGTGCATCCAGTAATTTAGCTTTAACATGATCTGGCAAGTTTTGTTCTTTAAGCCAAGCATGCCTTCTAAGTACAGACCCAATGACAGCAGCCCTGCACGATGCTTCTAGAGCATCATAACCACATTGCAAAGTATGTTTACCAACTTGTTATGCAGAATGCATTAAATCTTGCAAGTCTTTGTGTTCAGCACAGTCAGGAACCAACATCATTTTCTGTTTAAGTAGTCCCATAATATGCTGCTGATTCTTTAAGATATGAAACTGGCAATTTAAAGCCCTAATAGCCAAAGTAGTAGAAGTGTATACCTTCTTACCCCATATGTCTAAGGCTCTAGAATCTCTATCAGAAGGGGTAGGATTTTTGGCAGCAGTAGCCTTAATGCCTTTTGGTCCATGGGAAATGGTCTCTGGATCTGCAGTAGGATTCTTGAAGAGGA